>NW_004797541.1:2197-55639 GCF_000002075.1 Aplysia californica | reverse complement strand
GATTTTCGGTGGGGGCCAAGAGAATAAAAAGAAAAAAAACATTCTGCAGTGCTTCCATTCTTCTTTGTTTTTACGGAAATCCGTACATTCCTAAAGTTCTGTACTTGCCGCATCATCATATCAACTCCATGCGTTGAGAGAGAGAGAGAGATCAGCACTTGCCTCCGTAACTTGTCAGATATTTACAGCAGCTCTCGGCAATAAGTTGTCTTAGAAACTGCCAGATTGCGCAGTTCGTACACTCGTCTACGAGTCTATCTTTGCCGTTCGGTCGGCAATAGTTTTTCACGTGCATATCGGCCGAAATCTGTCTACTCACGATAGATAATCTTCCTCCTTCTTTTCATTCATTCTTTCTTTCTATCTTCAGTTTTTTGCTGCGGCTGGAAAATCTGTGCATTTAATTCATTTATCCAGAAAACAGAATTGGGAATTTAGAAGGAAAATCGGTATCGAAGCAAAACATTCTAAAATCTGTCTTGGTCTAGAAAATTGGTCAATACCAAATAAGGATTCTACGCAGGGGGACTGCGGGAATTTATTACCCGGGACCCGAGAAAATGCACAAAGTCCCCGAAACCAAATCTGAAAAGCCTTCTGAGTTCATATTTTACTGGTCGCGTTTGTGATATTACGTTCGGCTTTCCCCAGTCCGAGAGTACGTTTCGCGTGAATGAGCGGCTATGGCGGCAATCAGAAGTGTAGGTGTAATACTGAGACTCCATTGGGAAAATCAAAATCTACTTTCGCTTTCGTTACCGCTCAGAATTGTTGGATGATAGTTCGTTGACGTTAGATTTAGTTAATAAAAATCTGTAACCTGCAGTTTGTGCCTAAAAAACATAGTGTAGCCATAAACATTAAATCGATATTCTCACTGATGTCACTATAATGACAAAAAAGAATAAGAAAAAGAAAACAAGCGTCCTCCAATTTCTAGATTGTTGGGCCCGTCATCGTGACCGGTCAATGAACCTGTGAGAGTTCGTGAGTACAGCATGAGCAAGGGACCGACCGGTAGTTGTTGGGGAAAGCCTTATCAAAGTTCATTCAAAGTAGGAGCGTTGCAGGGCGTCGGAATTGAGGGGAGGTGTTTGATGCTATACAGTCTACGGCAGCAGGAAAAGGCCACGGTGCAAGAACTGATGCTAAAATAAAAACGATAAGTGGACGTGGTTTTGACATTCGACAATCGAGTGCGTAAATGAGGGAACATTAGAGCACAGGCTTGATGATTATATCTTCAAGGTTAGTGTTCCCGGATTTGTCAGTGATGACAAATTGAATAGTGCCAATGAGTAAATACCATTTTCAACCCTCGGAAAGCTCTATGTTGGATGCCTATACATCATGATGGCTTGTTGCATCACTACATCCCACACTCTCACAGTCCTTCCAGCTCCGGCTATATCGGTACACACTCTCTTTTATTTTCATTTTTTGCTCTGCCGGGAGCCTAACTATAAAGGTTTTATAAATAAGTTTTGTCTTGCATATTTTTTAAAATCCGTGATTGCTGAAACCAAACATGGTTTTGGCAGTTGATGTTCTTCTGGCCTCTCCTCAGGCCCAGATCAGAATTCATTTTGTATTTTTAGGGTAAAACTAGTTAAATTTAATTGTCTGTCATACCTAAGTCACACAGGACCTGTCGGTGTCCTATGCTAGTGTCGGGAAAATTATGTTTTAATTTAGTTTCTATTTGTATGGGCTAGCGGTTTTGAAGTCAGTTTGGCAATCACCCTGCACTCAATTCCAGATTCAATACTGAATGATAGGTGCCTTGAACGATAGTCCATAAAATGATTTTTTTTAAAAACCAGCCTCGCCTCATTTCATACACACTGTTCTTCATAACTTGTGCACACCCATACACCCCTTTCCTTCCCAACGCACATATTACATATATAGACACATGCGAGAGCATGGCAACATGCACACACACACACACATGTGCATGCACAAACAAGTTTTCAAAATATAATTACCCAATACATGTATCACGGAAAGGAAGCGTGTTCGGTGGGGCCATGATCATCTTTTTTTCCTTCTTTGTCTTTGTACTACCTGATTTTGGGCCAATCTACCTGAAAATGACCCTGAATCTACCTGAAATGGGAATTTTGAGGTAGGCAGCCCTGTCAATGGACATGTCCGGAGTGCAGGGATGTTGCTTCCTGAAACAAGAACAAGTATTCACTTGAAAATCATCCTTCTTGTTTTCAATAATCCTGACTGCAGGGAATGGTGTAGCTGTCTTTGTACTTAAGCCTGTAATTTTGTGATTCCAAGAACAATTTACCATAGATGTTAGAAAGTTCATTTTACACATCTCATCTTCCAGCCATGCACCGGACATTTCAGCGCGACCTGGCCCTGTTACGGCTCAAAGTAATGAGAGAGTACGTGAAGGCACTTGACAACAGCATGAACCCTATCTCCTCGGACCCTATGGAGCCAATCAAGCTGTCCGCCCATGTAAGTGTAGAGGGATATTGTGACTAAATTCTTACATTGATAGTTTATGATCTTGTTAGCTCTCTAGGGGCAAACTCACACAACTGCACAATAAAGTGGATTCTTTTTTAGACTTGACCAGTTAACTCGTTCCAGGTTTTTTTTATCAGTCTCACAGAGGACATATACATGTAGTGTGGCAGCCTGTCAAGTGCTCCAAACTATTTTTCTGTGCAGGATGTCAGGGTGTTTGTACTCAGTTTGTGTGTTGAGATCTATTTGATAAGATAAGAAAAGATACATTTTTATTGTCCAGGTCCTGGCACATTGGTTTCGTGTTTCACAATGTTCACACATACACACACGCGCACTCATATACACTTGCGCACACACTCACACACACACACACACGGGCTTACAGTCTCATGCATGATATAAATGAACAGTAATATAAACAATAATAATGTTATGCTAAGTACATACTCAGAATTCTGATTGTAACTCAACATTATTCTGATGGATGATGGTAAAAATGACCTTCTGTATATTTCTTTGTTACAGATCAGAAGCCTAGGTCTTTTACCTCTGACTGATAGTTTGACTGATATTTTTATTGGAGGGAACGAGGGATATTTATTGTCCAAAAAGATGGAATTAAATTTTTTTAGTGCATGCTGTAATATACAATTCATCCTAGTAGGGGAATGTAGATGTTGGAATGATAAGTGGCATATATTTGATTACAAGTTTTTACTTTCTTTCAAATCAAGGCAATGAGCTGCAGGCCCTCTGATAACCAGTAATAGAATTTGTCCTTTTGAAAGTTTTGTTCGCTTTGGATGATTATGTGGTATTGTATACACATGTCCAGAATATTGTTTATTTTATTGTCCAAGCCATTGTCAACTTCTACAAAGATAGAAGGATGGGTTTTTCTTGCTCATGATTAAAATGAAATTTCTTGTATCCTAACTCTTATCATGTGGACAGTATTTAATATTGAGCATGTGATTAAACTATTAATTTCCTGACTGTGGATCTAGTTTGACAAAAGGCTGGACTTTTATTGGATTTGCTAACTTTCTTACACCAGGGCACTTATTTATAAAGGCACTAGCCATCCATGTCTAGGTGCTGTTTTGGCTTCTACTTCTTTGCATGACATCAACACCTTTTTAAAGAAAATGAAACTTGAGGGCAACCACCAGTAGGTCCTACTGCTCTTGTGCCCCTCTTTTATTTCTTTCAGTCTGGCTTTATTCCTGGAAATTAATGACCATTATTGTGTTTAACTCACTTGCGACTGGGCCCTTTCACCAGTCACAAGCGTTGAAGACTGGCGTTTTTGGGGGTATTTCAATAAATCACAACAACTCTCAGAATTACCCTATTGTAATTATTTTTTGACACAGTAAAGTAACACTCAAACTTAATCTAATACAAAAAACCAAAGTTGTCTAACTTTAATACTTTAATTTGTATGATTTTTTAAAAATTGGCATGAATTTGATTTTCCAAAAAATTTCCAGAGACGTGACAAGTGGAATGAAATTCACTACAACAACAAAAATAAAAGTTCAAAGTGTTCTGGTTTGATTTGTATACATGTGCGAGTGTTTGGTGAATATATAAAAGCTGGTCTGTGCATTGATTCAGACCCATACACTGAAAATACATAGACAGATGTACGGCACGGCGTTGTGATTTCGTTGCGCGAAAAACAACACCGGTACTAGTGCTAGATCTAGCATTAAAACTACGACTCGGACCGTGTTCAGGTACATATCCAGGATCCTAACTATTAGACACATCATATTCTGAGACACTAAAACTAGTAAAACGTACAGAAGTATAGAAAACGGCGAAATTATGTGATTCTGGTTCATGCGACTTCTTCGACCGTTACTACGACGCGACTGTCGGATTACTATGAGCTGTATCGAAAAAAACAAAGCGCGAGTTCCGGTCTGTTCAACCCCAGTTGGGGTCACTGTCCTTCACCTTCAATAACTTAAAAACTACCGGCCCCAGAGATACGAAACGAAGTCTAAGTAGCTCAGGCTTGGCCAAACAAGGGTACGAGGCGGGTCTCGCGATCCGTGCGTGATTTGTAGAGCGAAAAAAAAATTCCAAAGTTGGTCACGCAGGGCTCGTGTGACCCGTCGCGAGCGTCGCGGCGGGGGTCACGCAACTGTTGTGTGACCCGTCTGAAGTGAGTTAATGTGCTTCTTTCTACCAAGGCTGAGAACTAATCTGTAACTTTGAGTGCTGAATCCATGTCAGTAAAACATACTGTTGCTTTTTTTACACTCATCCAGGCTTTTTGTTATAAATAGCTTGCAGGAGGTTGAGGGGTACTGTGATGTGGTCTGTTTCTTCTTTTTATTTTTATCAGCGTTTCGTTTTTTTTACATGGACTTCTTTGTTGAACTATAGCAATTAGTGGGATTTTACCTTCAATATAAGTGTCACGACATGATGGAATCAGGCGCTCGTCAATTTTTGGGCATGTGGAGTTATTGACAGCATCGGAAAGCTTATTCAGTTGCCTTGCTTTCAATGAAAAAAATATCACTGTAGCTTGAATAGAAGTTGAGATATTTACGATTGAAGAGGGTGGGGTAGCCTGGTTTCACTGGTAAAATTAATGGGAAAATGGCCACCAAAGTTTGGACTGAAAATTACATATTTTGTGCCTTTAAATAATGTTTTTCATTAAAATCCATGTAGAAATGTGTTTTCATATGAACATAAAAGGTGTTTAGCCAAAAAAAAAAATTTCCATAAAATTGCCAAACTGGTTGGAAAATGCCATTTTCTTCTATTTCATTATTTTGACGAGCACCTGATTTCGCCACAATGCCTCACATATGGTTATGAACCCTACCACAATATGTTGAAGGCTCAGGAAGTTACCTCGCTAACAAGGCAATCCCCTATGTACGGATCGGATGCGGGAACAACTTTAATTTATATTATAATGAAGTAGGCCTATTCATCTGTCGTCCTTAGGTTCAGGGAATTGGTCCCACTTTCAAGTTCACTGTCAAGCTGCAGAACACCTCTCTGACTCAAGCATGCTCCAATCTCCTCATCACTTTTGACTATGATGATAAGCTCTACGACTTCCGCAAAAAACTTGTACAGGTGAGCTTCGAAAATATTTTTTTGGTTTTCAGGCTGTCTTTTAGATCAACAAGGGAATTTCTTCTCAGATAAAGAATAAGCACTTTGTATGCGTGCGAGTGCTAACAGCTCCGTAACTATTTGTTATTGTTTTCAAAATGTTCACGTACATTCACCTCAAAGTAAACATTTTTACTCAAAACAGACGTGTAGATCTACTGCTATTTATTTGTTGTATGTTCCTCTGAAATATTTCTAATTTTGCTACAAGAACCTTAGAACTTTTTGTATTGGATGCACGTGTGAGCTGGACCTATGAAAATGTTTTTTGTTCAGATGACTTACAATATATCATAGAATATAAACAGGTCATGAATTTTACAGCTAAGGTGCTTCATTGTTACGTTGAAAATATGAAGATTTATTAATATTCTTTACCTCTGTGCTCTACAGGTCCCCATGCTGGTTCCTGGCCTGACCTATGACTTTGAGACTTTTGTAGATTGCTTGAATGACAAGGGTGTCACTGAAAATGTGAAGGTAAGTGCACCAGTTGGAAGGAATACTTCAGAATTTAGTTTGAGTTAACCATGGCTTTCGATGCCAGACAGATTAGAGCTAATTAAGAGATAAGGAGCTTTTTGTTAATATTAATATCCATTAGGCTCATTGGGGAAATGGGATAATCCTAAGATCTCTTCCACTGCAAGCAACATATAAAAAAGTAGGGCTTAGGTAGGCTGTGTGAATGTGGAGGTGATCGCCATTGCAGCATCTCACTTGATCACTGATTATTATCTTATCTTTTCTGTGTCTGTCATCACATTCATCCTCATTTCAATCTGCTCGCTGCCAATAAATCTGCGGTCACTCTGGTGTGTTTTAATTGACTGAGGCAGAGTTGTATAGGTTACAACTTTTGTTGTTTGATCCTTCACTGTACATTCAAACTTATTTGATTTTATCTGTGACTCTCTTCCGCCTCTACTTGATGGATTTTTGTATATTCAGACACTTGGCAATTTGGATTTTGCTATAAATGAAGCATTTTTATTGACAAAAAATTAGAGGAGGTTAAAAAATGGATCAGTTGTCTTTGATGGCCACTTTTCTCCGTGATAGTAGATGGCTATCTTATACAGATTTAACTGTATATATCTGGGTGTGGTTCTATTTAACTGTACAGAAAAAAACTGTGGTTTACAGTGGACCCATGAGAAAAAGGCCATATTTATAGGTTTGGTAATTATATTAGTCATAACATCACTACTTTTTTTCTTCTCACAATTTCAGCTTATTGAAGGTTTGTCTGTCTTTTTCCCCCCAAGTGAAAGCCATAAAGAATCCCCTTAAAATAAATAAGTAATTATGATATATATATATATAATGCTATTTGAAATAATTGCCACTTAAAACCATGCCTAAATAGATTGTAATTTCTTTGTAGGCTACTTGTCTTGCTTGTCTAACAGCTTTTGAACTTGTGCCCTTCAGCAAAGTGCAATACTGTGAATGATGGGTGTCTTATAAGGTGTTCCTTTGTTCAAAGATCACTAAAGTTGGGCTATCTGAACTGAAAGCTTGTCATTGGCTTGTGAGCACTCTTGTGTGGACTACTCCTCCTACTTCTTTTTAGTAGAATTGCTTTTGAGCTAGAGCTGGTCGTCTTTCTGCCACTTGAATTATAACCTGCATAATGTGGCTAATGTTGTAATGGATTCATCCTCAGTGTGAAACCTTTCTTGAATTATGACCTTCCCATGTTATTATATTATGCTGCAACTGCTGCTGTAATGCATTCAAGTTCAAGCTCAGTATGAAAACTTTCTTTTTCCTTTGCCAGGTCTATGTTCTGAAGCCTGGCAAATCAGTTCCGATCATCACTGGAGTGGTCAGCATGCCTGTCAGTGAAAGCATCGTTGTGGTCTGAGGGACGCCAGTGATGAAACTTTTATTTCTGTGACTGTGATAGGAAAATTTTGTTTTGGGTCAAAGAAGCAAAATAATCTCCACTATTTTAAACCCATTCACTTCCTCAGAATAATGGTGTCTTTGTTGCTAAAAATAACAGTTGCAAAGCTACCTTGAGATTTAAGGTAATAAAGAGGAGAATATCTCTATTTTTGTATAAATTTTGCATAGAAAGAAATGTCTCTTTCAATTTTGTGTGCAAAGTTATCTATCTTATACTTGTGCCGTGTGTTAAGGGTATTGGTATGATAATGCATTCATTATAGTTATTGTAGTTAATGGAGTAGTGTTGTGAAGCGTCATGACATTGCAACTTGCCCTGTTTTATTTGAAGTAAAGGTGTTATATAAATATATATATATATATATAATATATATATATATATATATTGTAATTTATGTTGTTGGACTTAAATTTGACCAAAGCGAAGTAATAACCTTCACAAGATAATAATTGGAATCCCACAGTCTTCATTACTGTAAACTGCCTGCTCTTCTTGTTTGGTTGGGTTGAGATGTGGGAGGGGTATTTGTGTGTCAATGGAGTGATATCGATTCATGAGTATTTTGTGTTGGCCCTGAATCTGAATGATCACTACTAATATTTCTTACACTTACTGCCCCATCCATTCCACTTAAAGGAGCAGCAGAAGTTGAGAACAGATCTAATGTATTTTTGAACTTGGATTTGATTCCTCTCCTGTATCCCAAGAGCCCGACTTGGATAGAATTGTGTGTCTGTGTTTAGTACTGTTAGACGAGTTCTTCCCTTTTTGATATGTAAGCTCAGTCCTGTAGCTTTACATTCAAACTACAGCTCATTCACTTTCGTCTGACCGCAGTTAAAACAGGATAAAAACAAATCGCTGTTTAATTTTTCTGTTTCTTTGCATGCCGGTCTAAAAGTTTAGCGACCAACAGAATCTAAAAGGCCATTCATAAAAGTCCCTGCAAATTAAGCTTCCAACATGTTTTACTTGATGTAAGCCTATAGCGGGTTTAAAAAATAATAGGGGATTTATAGCATACACCTAAAACATTTAAAGTTGACCTATTTTCCTCAACACCACTCTTTAATGTTCGCCTAAGAAAAAGGATTCAAGAGACGGGGTGAGTATTTTTCGAGACCACATGTAGAATGTTGAGACGTCTAGAGAGTAGGGGGATGAAATCTACAAACTAAACTTACACTGAAATTATGTTGGGGCAGAGTGGTGTCACTGTCTCAAAATGAGCAGTTTGTAGGCAAGGCTACCCGTAATCATTTATTTTAATAATCCTGTGTTTGCATCCAAACAGCTGTTTTTAATATAGGGCCCAAAGAGAAAAACTATTTTATTACTGAGTGAAGATTTTTAAAACAAATATTTTTGTTTGCTCGCTGGCCTGCAGAAGTGACATGCAAAGTTTTGTGGGCATAAGGTAAATAACTCAATGAGCTAGAAATTTTTCAACGAGGTCAGACAAAAGTGAACAAGAAATTTACATTTCAAGAATTTGGTGCCTTGTTTTTCTAGTTCTCCTAACTCTAAACTCACCTTTGCTGTCACTGTCTTTTCTTTCCTGCATATTTCCCTCCCCAAATCCTTGCATGTGCTAGTGTGCATTTTTTTTCATGCAATTGTTTTTTTAAAAGAATGGATGGATTGGGTTGATTTGTAAGGTTGAAGATGACACAGAGTGGGCAATCTTTGCAGGATATGTGATTGAGAATCAAGAGTACAATGTAAGGACCAGACCTTTCCTTCCTCATACACATTCCACATTGAGATGTATATATTATTTTGTACCTTATTTCTATGACTGTGCTTGAAATATGATCCGTCCAATCACTTCTCAATACTGATGTTGTTTTATAGATAATAAAGTCACAATGTGATTAATGATTACATTTTCTGTTTTTATTAATCTGCTACAAGAAATGCTTTAACTTCTTGTACTCTCTATTGAATTGCAGACAACAAACTTCAGACAGCCTTCTTCTATCTATTGAGAGATTACAGTAGTGTAGAAAGAGTGAAAAAAAACCCTGTTTCATCCCTTTAACAGTTGAACATAATTCATGAATCTTTTACTTTTAAGCCCTTTTAAAATTCAGCATTTGAAATTTGACTAAATATTTCTTGAGCACAAGCTACCAATACTATAGATTAAGAAACTGCTGTAACCAATTGTTTATCAAAATTTTTGGCACTGTGCTTTTGAACAGCTGGCTGATGATATAGATATCTCCCAAATTTCTGTCACTGAAATGAAAAGAAGTGTAGTTTTTAAGCAATACTCCAGTTCCTGCCTTAATCAATACTAGGTATTTTAGTTTAGTCTTAGTAAGGTTTTACGGCGCTCACAACTGCCTAAGGTCATATGAGCGCCAAGGGGTGGATGTCAACAGAGAAGTCCAAACGAGGAATCAGGCTTACTCTGCTTACCTCTCTAGCCACAACAGCACAAAGTCTGGTTCTGTTTTATTATGAAGAATTATGCTTTTTTTGTGCATGACTTTACAACAAAATTTACAAATTCTTTGTTTACATGAAGGAATTTTAGACCCATTTCATAGTTCCTCCTGACGACTTTCCCCCTCTCCTTTTTTGTTTGCCCACTAGGGCTGGATTCTGCTCGGTTAATCGAAGGCTTGCAAAGCAGCGGACGGCTTGCGCTAGAGGCTTGCGAGCAGGCTTGTAATTTGATTTGCCTCCCGCTTGCTACCGGAGGGAACTTCCGGTGAGTTGTGACTCGCGGACAGTCCTGCTGTACTGTGTCGTGACGTCGCGAACTCTCATGGCTGTGGGCTCAGTATATATTACAGAAGATTCTCTGGTTATTTGCGTTGAGAGGCTTGCACCAAAAGTGCAAGATCGTTTTTTTTTCATAGTTCGGTTGTAAAAAACAAAAAGCTCTATTCAATGCACTTAAAAATCAATATTGGATCGGCTATTCTTACGATGTTAAGGCCTGTTTATTTTTAATGTGCACGAGCCAAGCGCTTCATCGTCGCACGCAAAAGACCTCAGTTCGATTACCGTATGGGGAGAAATGTTTACTGAGAACCTCCATCTTTCTGCTGGGGCGTTCCCTTTCAGCCCAGGTTGGCCCTGACATTGGGTTGAAGTAGGCCTAGCCCGTCTCCTAAATGTTCTGTATTATGTCACTGTGAGTGCAACACATCTACAAAATAGGTTACATACGATACAAAAGCCAGTCACAACGACCCCTGGAGTTTTCCATTTTAGGGTAATCTAAGTCAACTTATTCTTATTACTACCAGAAACCTAGGTCTCTATTACTACAATACCACACTCCCTCTCACTTATCCATTCGCTTAGCTGATCAACGGTAGGAAGTTAAAAATAACTTCGGCTCTCTACGCCTTGCAACAAAACAAGCCCAGCCTCTCCCTTCCTCCACGGTTCAAAGTTCACACAGCGAGCAGTACTGCTGTTTGAACACATCGAGCGGTCCTGCGATATGCCGCTCGCTCGGTGTATCGAGACAGTACAAGTCAGCAGGTCAGGTTTAGAGCTTGTCCTGGGACAATTCTCTAGGTCTAGCGCAAAGCAGTACTGTGTGAATTGTGGGGCTTGTGGCTGCGGACGGGATTTGAGACTTGAGGCTTGAGGAGTGTCCGCTGCTTTGCGCAGGCCTTCGATTAATCGAGTAAACTACAGCGCCACACGCCGCGCAGTGACTCTGTGGGCGGAATCTCTCACTCTCCCCCTCTCTCTTTTTCTGACGTAAGTGGCTTCGCCGATTGCAAGCAGGGTGGGGATGATGAGGGGGCCTGACAGGAGTGGCTTCGCGGATTGCTAGTTGCTGTGGACTTGAAGTTTAGACTAGACCAAGGAGGTTACAGTTTGCGCTAGACTCAACTTATCATGCTGGTGATTTGATTTGATGATTTGACCTAGTGATTTGAGGTTTGTGACTTGAACTAGGGGCTTGCGAGCACGAGCGGGTTTGCTACCGGGGTACAGCCGTATTGCCCACACTCACACTAGCTTACTGTTGTCAAAACACGCCACACAACATGCATTCCTAGTCTGAGGAGACACCCCTCCACCCTCCTCATTATCCAGATTTCTTTCCCACTTCCTGTGAGCAGCAGAATGATTGTGAGGGAGTGATTTTTGTTTTGCAGAATAAGTAAGGAGATGAGACACAGGGAAGTTGCCTAACTGTCCCAGTTTAGTTGGGAGCGACCCAATTTTAGCAAACTTTCTGTCTAAATAATGTGCAGCTATGATCTATCAATTCCAATAATTCCATGCTTTAGCTACAGCCTCCCTTGAATATTATTCTGTGCAGTCAAAGCATCCACCTGAGGTTGAAAATGGATTTTCAATTTCCAAAGGTTAGCAATATTAATAACAAAGCAGATAATAGGAGGCTCAGCATCTTGAAACAAGCTAACAAACAGTGAGAAAGGAGTACCTTCCCTTTTTTGTTCTTTTCATTGGCACTCTGCTGAACATGAAATTTACTTAATCTGTAAATGATGTTTTATGCACCCCGCATAATTTAGCAAAATTTAATCATTTTTTGCATAATTTCTGATTATTTTCCTTAAATTGTTAAAATTAAGAAAATCGCATAACTTCACATTTTTGGGGTAAGTTTGCATAATTTCATTTATTGTGTGCATAAAACTGCGGGGACAGCTTAATTAACACAAAGAAATTCTCTGGTCCCATGAAGTATGTGCCATCAGGGTTTTTTTTGTCTGTCAAGTGTTCAAGTCTAAGTAACACTACAGCTGATTGACTCATGTGTAGACAGAGCAGGTATGTGTCCAGGGTAGTGAGAAAGGAGTGTGATGAACATAAGGTCAGACAGAGCAAGGAAATGGCAAATAGACCGGCATATAAAGGACAAGCAGAAAGAATAGCAGCATAAGAAAAAAAAGTATCTACAAGCAGCATCGTACAGCCAATGCCAGTTAACTGCTACAATTCCTTAACTTGTTAGAAATTCGTTTGTAACTGGTCAAAACAAATTACTCTAATCAAGGTCTAGCAGGCCACACAGACAACCGATTCCCTTTCTGTATGACACATACATGGTCAACTTTAGTATAAGTAAGAGTTTCACAACCCTTGCAACACAACAAGGTCATATACGTTCCAAAGATTTAGAGGTGTTACCAGAGAGTAACAAACATAAAAAAAGTTGACAGGGATGATAGACGTTTGATAGGAAAGGAAGGGCAAACGGCACCAGAGCAACCGCCAACCATCCTCAGGGTCAACTTTCGGAGCAAGAGCAAAAAACAAACAACAAAAATATGTTTTAAGTCTTATTCATCTTTATGTAACTTCTTAGAATCACGGTACCAGCTTTGTAGAATTTTTACAAGAATTCACAAAATAAGAGCATGCAGTTATTAGACTAGCACAAAATCAGACTGCTTAACTGTAAACATTTCCAATCATGTGCAAAGACTATGTCCAAAACTTGCTTGCAAAACTTTGTGAATAAAATAAACAAATGTTATGAGTATGACCAATGAGCAACACTGTATACAATTATACAATAATAAAAACTTAGTCCTCAAGCTAACCATCACCAGGACAGAAAAGACAAGACGCTGGACTAAAAAAGAAAAGAAAAGAAAAGGTGACGAGCAAAAAGCACATGCAAAACCTGTCAAGGCAAGATCTTACACATCACCACAACAATAAAGCAGCCACAAAAATGTTTTTGAAATACAGGTTGATAGTCAGGTGTCAGTCTCCAATTTTGTGTCTTTTTTGGGAGGTGGGGAGGGGGGTGTTTTACGGCGCTTGCAACTGCATAAGGTCATATAAGCGCGCAGGACACACCAAACATTTTCAATTGGTAGGAAATTTTGGATTTTGCCCGGGTGGCGGCCGAAGCCTACTCTTATCGATTTTGGACCACCAAGGGATCCTTAACATGCGCAACTTGCACACCGGCCTCCGAGATTTTTCGCCCTTGTCTGAGAAGGCTAGGTGTAGATCTTTCCTACCAAAAGATCAGGGGAGTGGCGGAAAGACAGCAGTAAAAAGGAGCCAAGGAGTAGCAGTAGAAAGGCTGCAGAAAGAGTCAGGAGCCCAGAGGAGGGGCAAAGGAGGTGAAGGGGTATGGGAAGAAAGTGGAGACAAAAGCAGACGACAGAATATTGCAAGAGAGAGGGAAAGAAGGTGAAAGGAGACAATTTTAGAAAAGGTGAACATATTTCAGTCGCTACCCGGATTCGAACCCGGGACCTTTGAATGAGAGGCGAACACCTTAACCTCTAGGCCACGAGAGCCCCAAACTTTGTGTCTACACTGTTATTTTCCAGTAGAGATATATCACATCATGGTAGACATCTTTTACTGACAGCATGTGAAAAAGATACATATTCTCATATAGGTGCACGGCATACATAATATGATTAAGACATTCTCAGGACAAGTACACAGCACATCATTAAGATTCCCAGAATAAGTTAAATCATGTCTCAGAGAGAGGTTGGAAAAAGTTAGAAGTCTTTCTTTGTAATCATATATGTGCTAGTTTGTTTTCTTGTTTTGAATTAGGAGGCTTATGAAGTAAATGAGCGACGACAGCCATTTGAACCATTAACAGGAGAGGCAAAGGTGAACATATCTATCTGACAGCTGACAAAATACTGCTCATCATTACAAATGTAACTCTATAGTAAGCTAGTGTGACCTTTCTCTGCTGATTAGCCTGCACTTGCAGGTATGAAATCATTTGCCATTGGCGCAACTGTTTCATTTTATCAGAGAGGAAAGCCAAAGTCACCAGATGACAGTGTTAACATTTCCTGATTACTCCTATCACTGAAAAAAAACCAAGAGAATAGTGTAGAAAGTATTTTCAGGAGATAAAAATCTAAAAAAACAAAACAATTCAGGTGTTTTTATGTCCCCATTGACACAATCCAGGAAGCGATTAATATAATAAAAAAGAAAATTCAAATCAGCCATGACCTTTACTGTTTTGTGGTAATTTGCTGCTTTATTCCCGGTAACCTAATCTTGTTTCCAAGGGCTACAAATCATACAATCTTGGAGCAATGTTCTCTGAATACTTTCACAATGGCTTCACAAAATGCTTTAACTTTAAACCTCTTCACTGTTGCATTGACAAATGTACTAGCTTGTGTTCTGAAAAACTGATTTACCACCCTTTATTCCTACTGGTTTATACGGAAAGCTTTTGGGGATGTAATTACAAAACTTGTGTTGTTTATTCCTGAGTAGGGGAAAAGACATTCCAGTTTTGTTTATATTCTCTCTTGAATTAACATTTTATCATGTCGGTACAAAAGCAGATGGAAACATCCCAACAGCAAAGAAAACATCCTGACTCAAACGTCAAAGGCAATTCAATCTTAAATAGCAGTAAGAACGGTCCTCATTGGCAGAAATATTGTAATTAGTCAGATGACCTATGTGCACAAAAGAATAGAACATTTTCATAAAATTCAAACAAGGGTAATATATTCTTTCTGTTCATGAGATTCAGCAAGATGAAGGAGTAATTGCAAATTATCAAAATGAAACCACAGCTTCACTTACTGAACTGCTAGTAACTTTCAACAAAACAAAAAAGCAGTCCACATCAAAGCATTACACCGGCAAGCTGTTCAAATGTACTAAGCCCAGAGAACAAAATGTTTCAGGAGAGAGAAAAAACAAAACAAAACTCTTTCATTCTTTTAACGACTGCACTTACATTTTGTTTTTGTTTTTTAAATTCAACATTCTGGGCTCAGTACATGCGAACAGCTTGTTGATAAATTTGTAATAAGTATATTTTTGGAACTGTTAATGCCCATCTATTTCAGCACAAAATCTTGAGTGACATCATTTATTGATTTCAGTACCCAAAAGAACAAAGCTGGTAAAAATGCTTTTCCAATTTTTTTTCATAGAACTAAATCGCATAAGACGTTAGTCTCATTTTAATAATAGTAAATTATCATGCAGGTCCTTAAACAATAGAACACAACCCCTTCCATTAAAAAAAATTGGCAATTTAGAATACCCTCATGCCCACTAAGCTGAAATGCTTGTCTACCAGCAAAAAACGCTTCAAAAGTAAAAATCGGTAGCAAAAAGAAATCAACTAGAACAAGAACCACTCTCTATAGATTTACAAAATGATTTTATATCAATATCAGACAAAATATCAACGATTCAACAGCAAACTGTCTACGCTATCATTTTTCAGCATTGCTAATACCAAAACATATTTTACTTAATACTGTGTTCAAAGACCAATGAAGGGTGAATTATCAGGGCAAAATCTGATTCTTTTCCGCAGGATAAAAGTAGAAAAATAAAAAAAAGTAAGACTGAGAAGAAATAAATGGAGCAGACTACAAGAGAACCCCTACGAACCCCCCAGGACAAACAAAGCATTGAGAGCCATGTTGGTGAGTCTCTGTTGCCTGTGAGACCAACAACCAAGTTGTCAACATCTCCAAAAATCAACATGCTGAACCAGATGGCCTGCCCTGTTTCGACCAGACCCCTACACCAGACAGGAGGAGGTGCGAGATCTGTTGGATAGAATCTTCTCCCCTTACCCATAAAGTAAAGGGGCAAACACATAGGGAAAAGAAGTTGAGGTCCTCAAACACTCCAGACAACCGCTGACAGGTATTTAACACATTACACCCTAAGGGCCAGGACGGGAAGTCCATTCCTAGATCCTAAGCAAGGGCAAAGAACCCACCTCCCGTGAATACAAACGTTCAAACACATTTTAAAAATACTAAACAAATTCTAAAAATCCTGAAAAAATAAAAGTTAAAAAGAAAAATGAATGCAGTTTGAGAAAAATATAACTTTATGGATGCGCAAACTGTTGGAAATGTTCTAACTTTAGTTCAATCGGGATGTCCGACCCATCACTCTCATTCTAAGCCTCACGGTCGGGCCCTAGATCTAAATTCTACATCTGATCAATCTGAATCGCCCCAAACTCTTGCTACGTTTTCATCAAAATCTTATTCATCTGATTTATCATAGCTTGTTTTTGCTCAAATCCACCATTATTTCTTTTTTCAAACTCAATTGTGTTGCTTTTCAACAAGTTGAGACACCTTCAAAATGTCGGAAACGCAATCGCACTTCGATCGGCTCTAAAACTAAAACTACTGGCCCGCAAAATTTCGTTTCAGGATCAAACGGAAGAAGAAACATTTTGCAATAACTATGCAAATCAAAATCTCGGCCCCAGAGTTGACGAGACTTTGTTTCTAAAGACGCTAGGTCGGCACGGGCAGTTCCGTGCGAGTTAGGGTGGAGCGTGTTAGGGAATTCCTGGGCGAGTTAGGGTGTCATGTGTTAATCAAGCACAGAGGGAAAGAAAAGGCATCTGTAAATGATTGAAATCAAAACTTTTTACTTTGCCTCCCCGTCCCCGCAAAAAGAGATTATTTACTACCAACAATGCTCCCAAAGTAACTATTACCTAAAAATTATACCAAATAACAGAAAATGAATGATGCCACTGCACTATGAAGAAAATTGCTCCCCCCCCCCAGAAAAATACACAGACAAGAAAGTCAGGTACTGTACTCATAATCTTACTCATGCAGCCCCCAAACACCAAGTTTCTTACTGATAGGAAACAATAAATAAGAGCCTCGCTGTAGATGAAGCCTTTGTAAATAGACCATAAAGCAACAAAATAGACAATTTTGAGTTACATCCAGTTATGTCATCTGTGTACCACATGAAGAAGAATTATGAACTCAAACATGCAAGTAATTTTGCTTTAAAGTTGCCCAACTACAACAAAAAGATCTCTTTTGCATTCACTTACGTGCGCTCTTTTATGTACCACAGACTCTATCAACACTCTCCACGAGAAAAGCACCATTCAGGTAAACATTAATTTTTACGTTACAAACTGCACACGAAATGAGAAACACAATTCAAAATTTTTGTCTTCTCAGCAGTGAAAAAAAAATTTCCCCAAAAATGAAGGTGCCTCAACAAAAATGGTAAATTAATGGCCAGTGTATCAATAATAAAACAGATATGAATATGAATGACTTACAAACAGCATCTATTACAAATAGCAGTTGTAAAGTCTGTATCTCAGTCCTGCTTAAATACTTTTTGCTTCACCATATAACACAGGGCGCACTGGCAGTGGAATTTTAGTTGTCGCGGGGCCTTATCACGTCGGGGTCACGGGGGTCAGCTCCCTGTCGGGGCCGACTTAATATTTGGTACTTTTCAACGTACAATTTAAGGTGTATCCATGTATTTATGGTAATTCTCATTTAGTGCACCCACAGCATGCATTTCTGCTCTTGAGACTCAAAAAAGAACGGACGTTGTAACTTGTCTGGTTATTTCGTTAGACGCGCTGGAGTCAGCAATGCTAAATTGTAAATTTTTTTTGGACTACCGTGAATGAAAGAAAATCAATATAAAAAAAGGCCTCGTCAAAATCTGTCGAACTTTTGGAACATGAACGACAAAGCATTGGTGCAGATACTCAAAAAAGATGGTATCTGCGCATATAATAGAAAGCTGTAATTTTGCAACTTTATCCATCGGGCACACAATTCGTTTTGAAGTAATTCCTCCAAATACAACTTTATGTGTCTAATATAATCGTGAATATTCACATATTTTCTCGAAAGTTAATAAAAGTCACCATGAAGTTTCTCTATGAAAAGTACAAATCGATTTTAGTACTAGAATACATCTTCAATGTAGATCTAATACACGAACAGCATCTGTTACACTCCAGAAATTCCTTACTTTTCTTAAAACGCCAAGTCTAGGTTTTGTAAGTTGACTGAATAATAGGGAGGACTTCTCGTAATTGGGTTATAAGAATAATTTCTAGCTTCCCAGGGACACTGAATCAGCACCAGACTTTTCCAGCTTTATTTTTTCGTTTCTATGACCATTTGCAATAACTGACAATGTGACTGGTTTCTTTACATTCATAACTGTGTCCGCGCATATTTCCAACACAAAAACTAAGAATGAATGTGTTAGCTGTTATTATTTTTATTCCATACAAGAAGTTTTCTCTACCCATGTATTTACACGGTTTTGTGGGTTTTTAATCGCTTAGATTCTATATTATATGTTTTTAGTTGTATACAGGCTGCCACAGACACAGCATGATTCATGAACAAACGCAGAGTAACTTTCTCTCGTTTAATAGTAAAATAAGAGCTAACGCTGATCGTCTTTAGTTAAAAAATACAGATGTCTTCTCTAATAACTTGACTATTTCTACTCGCGCAGATTTAAGATTTCTCATAATAAAAGACATGATATTCGTAGTCAGTTTAACACAGATTTTGGAGAGATCTGTCGTGCCTTTTTTAAATTGACAATCATTTATTCATAAGTTTGTAACTAAAATAGGACAAATTGGGTACTCTACAGATACTTGTCTAGAACAAAAACTAAGGCACAGAAATTAACCATTCTAACGCAGAATAAATCTCAAGACATTGAGCTTTTAGTACATCCGCGTAATGGTTTGCTATGTGGGATGGGGAAGAAGTTATATCGTTTTAAACATAGTAAAAAAATGCGAACTTCCTAACCGACACCGGCAAATTCGTTTCAGGACTCATTAACCTCGTGACCCCGAGCCGGGGAGCTCCGTGGGCTGCTGAGTCACGCGAACTAAAAGTAACAGAATCGGGCGAAAAGTGACGCCGTGAACATCGTCTTATATAATCTGACAGACAGTGACAACACACTTCAATGAACACTGTACTATCATAGTAGCGTAAATTTTATCCAAAAGAATTTGTAACAAATAAACCTTTTCAAAATAAACATATTATAATAAACAATTTGCCCTATTGTCATTAAACATACAAAATGATCTGCATCGTTCTTATTCATGTGTACACAGGAAATAACTGAAACAACTCTATAGACAATGGTTTTAAAATCGACTTTTAAATTAAATGATTGAAGGCTCCCAGTTATAAAACATGCACACTTGTACAAATCACAAGCAGAGTGTGAATAAACCTCGACTCCCAACCTGGTTTGCATATAAGTTATCAAACAAACAGAAAATGCACAAGATAAATTGTTTCCAATATCAAATTTCAAAAGCCAGAAAGATCTGTTCTCAGCAAAAGCATCAGCTTTCCAGTTCTTAGAATGTGAATTACTAGGTACAATTCTCAGTCTTTATCCTTTTTGTTATTCCAAACCACAGTACAATATGCACAATCAATGGATCTTTATAAAACAATTAAGTCAACCTCTATTTGTGGCGACATGTTTGAATGTGGAATCATACAAAAAGAACGAGTCATTTAAATACACATTTTTCCTTGAAGCAATCAATCCCACAGATGTGCAAGGACATATCAAGAAACTGGCTCCAGCTCCGGCCCAAAGAGCATGATGTTTTCCTTATCTGATTCCTTGTCCAAACCATCACCAAAAAATGTCCCCCTTAAATTACAAACATACCGAATTTCCAATATATTTGAACAGTCCCTTGGCACAGATTGAAGTTTGGTAAATCTCTTAACAGTGTGTACACCAGCTGATTTCTTGGCACTTTGACACATAGGGTCATCTTCCCCTCTCTGAAAATCATCACTGCCTCCGACACACTGAACACACTGCCCAAGAGTGTCCAGTTGTAGCTGGCTGACATTGATTTTTCCATTGGTTAAAGGAAGTTCTTGGTCAATCTTTGTACACTGCAACACACACCGATTTATCATGCTCTCCCAATTTAGGTTCACACGAGCTAATAGTAGTATATCCTTGACTGACGACGTCTCAAAGACCTCAGGCGCTCTGTAACCTCTGTCAAACTGAAAAAAGTAAACAACATTGACATGAATATAAAAAGAAAATCTTTACTCTAGACAGCACTTTCCTCAGCTAAATATGACAGATTCACATTCCTGAGTCATAAATCAAAAGAGTTAACTATACCAAGCTTACAAAGAAATTCCTACAGAATTTCACTGAAGATAACTAGGTTGTTACTAAAGGGTTGACAAGTTCATTTTAGATACATATAGGGAAAATCATATGAGATGATTTTTTTTTTACTTTAAAAATGCCAGACTTCCTCAACAGTAACATCAACAGAGATCAATCATCAACACTAGTAATACAGTATCTTTTGCCAATTCCAAGTGATACATGACCATTCTAACCACGCCACTTTTACATGTGTGGGTCATCATGGTTGAATCAGGCCCTCATCAAGTCATCAACGGAAAGGGGAAATCAGTATATCTATGACTGTCGAGCAATTTTTATCAATTTTTTTTAAAATCCTGAAACCTGCTTGATCTAATAAACACATTTTAGGGAGAATTTTACTGAAAAATATTGTCTAAAGTTAAAACCAAAAGTATGGTATTTTGTTGAACGAGTACAAGTATTAAATAGTCACCACGACTTTGGTAACTATTTTCTCCCTAATTTCACCTATAAAATTAGGTGATCCCAAAAGGCCTCTCATGGTCTAGAGGTATAGTGTTCACCTCTCATTCAACAAGTTTAAAACCTGACAGCAACGGAAAATTTTCTTCTCTAGAATTTTCCCCTCTCACCTTATTTCTTGTTCACTATACATGTTCTATCATCTGTTTTCATCTCCTCTTCCAATCCTCCCCCTGGCCTCCTCTCTCCTTTCCTCTAGACTCTTTTAACATGTACTGCCTCTCCTGGTTCCTTCTTAAGCCCTGGTTACACAGAACTATAAATTGTACAAAAACTGGACGATCTATTGATCAAGAGACAAATCGTAACGTGTAACCACAAAGTTGTACAAAGTTTGGACGATTAGACAATGGCTTGGAGACTCCGTCGAGAAATCAAGCGCAGCTTGATATTTTCCGCGCGATCACGGTCAGATTTGGGGGAAACGTGCTGCGACGTAGAATCACTTTATAATTTGCCGCCGCGCAGGATTAAACTTAGGGCTCAAATTTTTTAATATAATTATCGCAGGTAAAAACTGATTTCATATTCGGAATCAGCATCTTAACATAAGCAAATTTGCTCTCGGAGAACCTGATTTGATGCACAATTATGTAAATTTTAGCAATTTTATTATTTAGTTAATGGTAAATGCTGTATTTCAGCCACCCATGATCTAAGGGTAGGTAAGATCAAACACCTAGCCTTCTCGGATAAAGGGAAAAAATCTCAGAGGTCCTGTGTGCAAGTTGCGAACGTAAAAAATCATTTGATAGTCCTTAAATCTATAAGAATAATTTCGGCTGCCAACTGCGCAAAATTCAAAATTAATTCCTACCAAAACTGAAAATATTCCAGTCAGTATAAAAACCATACAGAGTACTTCTGAAATTAAAAAGCGGTTGTCTGAAGGCAAGTAGGAAAAACCGTCACATACATAAAAATCAGTTGCATTGCAGGTTGAGGAACCAGCAGTCGACTACCCCTACTATCTAGTACAGCAATGCAAAGAAATAAATCAGATAAACGTAGTTTTTTTTCACCAAGTTCACATGTTTTAATTTGATAGCCATAATTCTAAATGCCAAAAAATTGATGAAAGCCTGATTCCACCAAACTGCAACATATCTATCAATAAGAACTGAGGTAAATATAAGTCTGCACATTTAACAGCAAGTTCTTCTGTTGAAGGAGGATGCTTTTTCACACCAATTGAAATGCTGAGGAAAACAAGGTATAGCAAAATGTCAGCCTCTACTAACATGAAAATGGAGTAATAGATAGATAGATAGATAGATAGATAGATAGATAGATAGATAGATAGATAGATAGATAGATAGATAGATAGATAGATAGATAGAGATGGATGGATGGATGGATGGATGGATGGATGGATGGATGGATGGATGGATGGATGGATGGATAAATAGATAGATCAGATATACAGTCAAACCTGTGTAAAACGGCCACCAGTTGTCAAGGAGAAAACTAAAACTGGCCGTATAACACAGGTGGCCGTCTTAGGCAGGACTGATCAAAATTAAGAAAGTTAATCATTTTCTTCTGAGGTCCAAGCCGCGACTGATCTCAGGCTTTAGACTGCCGTAAGGCTGATTCAAAAGGGTCTTTGTTTTCTTTTTTTTTTAAAGTGAGAGGGCAGTGTAAGAACGGCTTTTTTTTGTGTTGTTGCTTTGTTTTTAGGTTAGCTTTCTTTTCGTTGCCGATTTTGAGCGAGCTTAAAATAAACTAAATATAATGTATGAGACGATGTAGACCGAGTGCCATGGTAAAACAAACACACGGGTCACCACCACTTGGAGAACGAGCGACGCTTCTGTCGCAAGTTCACACCAACGTCCATTGTTACTTTGTTTCAGATTAGGTAAACAAAACAGTGACCAGCCACCTCACACTAACATACCATTTGTGACGGATCACGCTTCCCTCACCAGCAGTTGAAAATGTATTGTTAGGCCTACCCATTGGTCAACTTGGGTAAACATTCATTGGAGGGACTAATAATTATGACAGGTGAATGAATTTTGATGCCCGTCCACAGCTTGCAGGGCCGATTCAAAATTTATGACAAAGCATCGGGCAATGAGTGACCACGCCTGGCCGCCTGAGGCAGGTAAATTTGACAGTGGGTTGATAAAATAAGGTGGCCGCAGCCACATCGGACAGGTGAGCGGACCGTTTTACACAGTTAAATTATATAGAAAAAACGCAAGGGGGGGAAATGAAAAGTGGCCATTTGTACAGGTGGCCCTCATGGCAGGTTCGACTGTATATATAAATACTGGGTGTCCAAAAAGTCACACATCATCCTAAAATTCTGTTTTTTCTCTCTGTCCATGCTGTCTTGAGGAATTGAGACATGCAACTACAATTGAGTGTCACAACATCCATCCTGATACCAAAGAAAAGTTCAAAACAGCTTTATGCGGAGAGTAGAGAGTTGTACTAATAAAAATGGTGCTCAATTTGAGCATCTGTAACAATAAGAGTGTTTCACGATGGTGCGCGACAACAATTAGCGTGCTTAAGGATGGTGCATGACTTTTTGGACACCCTGTAAGTATATATATATAATTTGTTAATGTCACTAAAAATGTATCCGTTCAGCAGATATATTTTGCAACTACAACCATGAGTAAAGATGTCCAAACAGTTTTAAAAGAAATTTTTCCTTCCATAACTTTAAAATGTTATTGACTGATCACCCACAAAGCATCTTAATGTTAGATAATATAAGAATAGGCTTATTTTAATAATATGTCAGTCAGCATTAACTAATTCCAAACATCACTAAAAGAAAGGGGGAAGGGGGAATTCCTAAATGGTTGTGGGTCTTATAGTGATAACAGTGACATCTGCTCATCCTATGTACTCTATAGAAAAGATCGGAACACCACTTCAAGTTGGGTGTCATTAGTTTCAACCATGCCTGTTATGAAACTTAATTGTCATGATAGCTGTTGTCCTAATTCTCAAAAGTGGATGCCAAATAACATGCATATCATCATTGTCATTCCACAACCATCCAAATCAATTACTGGAGGCTTCCCAACAAAACTGTCATTCAAATAAAGACAAGGTGCATTTTGCAAAAGTTTCATTTAGCTGCATCATTCCCTTTCTAGTTGTTAACTGAAAAATACTCAAGTACTAAAATCATATTTAAGATTTGGGTGATCTCTTTTTTTTAATCTCCTCAAAATGTCAACAACAAAAATGATTAGGGCACTTGTGGAATGACCCTCCTGATGATAAATCTTTACTTCTCACACACAGGTACAATACCAGCTAACCATTTGCTTCCCGCCTTATGATACTAGTGATTTGCCAACATGCCTGCCCAGAAAAACAGCCCTTTGTTATAAAGTCGGCAAAGCTCACAAAACAATTTATAGAATAATTTTTTCTTCAGTTGTGACTTCAATCACTGCCAAACTGATATGCCCACAACTTATGATACTGAAGGAAGCAAAGAGTTAAAAAATTTAGGGGGGGGGGGGAGAGTGTTAATCAATTAATTTTTAACAAAAATTACATCATGCGAAAATGAGTCACTCAACTTTATCATTTTCATTCCCTTCAAACAGAACTAAGAAACGAAAAAGAGGGTAAAAAAAAAACCCAAACAACTATACAGAGGCCAGAAATAGAAATAGATAGATGATGAACTAGAGACAAGTATCATTCAACATGGGAGGAAGCAAATATAAGCGTACGTACAGTAGCATAGCATCTAAAAATAATAAAACTAATCCACAGTAACCAGAAAAGGTTTAGTCATGAAATTTGTAATATGTAACTATATCCCCATTTTCACCAGGGATTTAAAATGTATGTGAACGGATCATAAATTAATTTACTCCCGCCCAGCTTTTCAGCCATAATTCTGGATACTGTTATCGAAAGGAGTTAGTAGGGATCAATATTTTGTACTGATGGCCATCGAAGCAGTGAACTCTGTCTCACAAGCACACACAAAAGTTGTTAATGATGAAAATCAGAAAAGGACCCTTAACGGGAGGAGCTACCCTTGAGGACCATTTTCTATGTCTGTTGCCCAAGATCAAATCTAAGTACACATATAAGTTAGGCATAGTAAAATCTCTTGATGCGCCATTTTTTTTTTTGGCACAGCAACATCGGTTGCTATGGAAACGGCCGCCATCTTGAAAATAAACAATGAATTTCAAATCCCTAAGGCTTTCTTATTTACCAACCAAATTTGACCAAATGTGGTGAGAGTATACCTGAATCAGACCCTATCAAAGTAACAGCAAGCTTATTTCAATATGTGCAAAAGAAAAAAATATATGAGAATTTTCCCAAAGTATAAAACAATTTTTTTTAAATTTAGGTTGCGTAATCGCTTGCCAATGGAAAAGTGTTATTGTTTTCGCAAATATCTCTCTGTTACATTGATGGCAGCCTTGCCATCTATGTTTCCTGAAAGTTTCATGTCAAAATGATGAAAACTAAGGAAGGAGTAGGGGAAAAACGGCAAAAAAATTACATTTTGCGAAAACTGACTATTATTGTGAAAATTCACTATATTAACCCATCGTCATGTTTTTAAAGGCAATTTACGTGAAGAATAAACACTTTCTCAAATGTATCCATGCTATTTTTGGACAAAAAACTGGTTGATCTTGAAAAATCAGCCAACAGAAAATTTACACAGCCTGACCCAAAATCTGAAAAATCAAGGGTCGCTCCTCCCCTTAAAGCCCATATTGTCAGAAAAGGAAGAGCCACTGGCCACATCAATCTGAAATCGTGTAGCGGTTAAATCAAACTGTTAGAGAATTCCTCTCTGATTGATTGTAAATGGCTGGGTTTTTTAAATGCCACAAATTTAAAGTTGGTTCCTTCCTTTTTATTTATACAGGTAGCATTTTTTTTTTTGCGACTAACACTAATGGAGTAAACAAGATTCACTTCCATTCAAAATGATTTAGATAAAAATGAGATAAATATTAAGAACAGCTGACCTAACTCTTAGCCCCAAAAATATTCTCTGGACTTGATGCATTCCCAAAGGTGTAATAAGTCTCTTTAGTTCAACATAAGCCAGTTTATTTCCTACAACAGCTGGGTTCATCACACAATAAAATCAAAACAATAAATTGAAAGAAATATCATTTGCAATCTGCTCTCTTTTCTAATCTCCAAATTAATATGGTTTGGTAGTAAAGAAGTAAAGAATCAACTAAGAAGGTTCCCTGCGCTCTGTCTATAAGCTCATCAATAAACATATTTATTTAGCAGTCCATCATACATATTGATCTAAGAAAGACATCATCTTTTCTATTTTGAAAAGCAGTCTATGAATTATATCATGTACCCAGTCAAAATGAGATATAAACTGCAAAACTGCACCCCTAACCCTTTCACTGTTAGGTCTGTTCTAAGATACATCAAAGTGCACACTACATTCTTCGCCCAACCAGTGATGGGCAAAGTTACCATGAAAAGGTATATATATTTTTGTAATTAATGACACATACATTTCTCTAGGACTCCAGGATAACAATTTCACAAACATCAGAATTTCACTATTTTAACTGTCGCAGCAACTAAAAACCCATTTTGCTTGGCTGCAAAACACATATTGACAGTCAGGTGCAAGACAATTGGAAGTTCTTTATAGCATAGAATACAGCATACAAGGGTCAAGTGCCTGATGATGCAAATGGAAACCAGAGAATTGCAATTATTAAAAACCATTGCCAATTTTTGAACAAGCATAATCAGGAAGCTGAGCCAAAGGACTGGATGACAGTCATGCAGGAAGACACTACAGTGAAATGAGTAGTAGTAGTAGTGGTGATGAAGAAAAAGTTCTCACTTTAGAGCTGACAGAAGGGGTTGTTGCCCTGATCTCAAGCGCACCTGTGAGTTTAGAGCCCTGCTGTCACGCTTGCGCACCCTCTGTACAGCGCTCTTCTTAACCACTTTGGAAATCGATTTGACTCCTTCTGAGCGACGTTTTTTCTCAGCTACAACGATGTAAGGAAACAAAATTTTAAAAATACATTCAACATACAGGGGTTATCATATACCATGCGTTAGTCACATTAATCATAACATAATTCAATTTTTAAAAATCTTTTGAGAAAAGCAATATAATTTACCATTAGCGTAGTTCAGGAAAGAAAGAATAAGACAAACAGATACCACTGATATCAGAAGAACTAGTGAGAAGAGAGCTAGTCATCTTTCCTTCCAAAGAATATCTTCATATAGAAAAACAATTGTAACAGAAATCCATGTACACATCGTAAAAGCCATTTGGGTATTCTGTGAATTTCAAATACATGCAAATACTTATTTGGTTTTCACTTTATCTGTAACAGAAATGGAATATATATATATATGCAATTGAGTGCATTTCCAACACAAACTATTGTAAGTATAATAACAAACTGCTTTGAACATAGAGCAAAGCACAGCCATTGTAGCACAGATTGCTGCAACTGTTGCTGACACTAGTGTAGTGTAAGAGTAAGGATTTCCCACATGAAAAAAACCCATTACAGTATAAAGAGACTACAACAACAGCAGGTCCTCACATTCTTCCAAAATCTCTGAGCAAGGCGGACACACAAGGTTCTTGTACTTCCTCACCAAAGCCCCACAGGCTTTGTGGGAACCAAATGACCCACAGTTCTGACATAGGGAAAGCATGTATTGACTGAAACAAAAATAAGTTCAAACTGTAAGACATTCAAAGCATGCATAAATGTACTGTTTGAACATTGAACAAATGTTTCTTCTAACAAGCACTTACATCATGTTTCAGAACTGGAGGACAATAAAAAAGAAACAAAATCATTTAAATACTAGCATTCCACATCTTCCTAAAAAAAATAGAAACAATTTTTTTTTTCGTGGCATTTAATTGTCGTAGGATCTCACAATAGGGTCTTTCAAGAATATCAAGTCTTTGCAGGCTCCACCAGATTTTGTCATGAAAATGGCTTATCATATCATCATAATCTTTACTTTAAAAAACACCCCATCATCTTGGGGGGGAAAAAAATGGATTCATGGGGGAACAGGGCTGTTTCAGGGTTTAAAAAACCATGTGGGGGTTTCCCCACATTTTTTTTTTTGAAGGCACGAAATAAAAAGACTTGTCCAGTAATGAAAAGTACTAATTAGTTGAAGAGAAGACTGGTGCAATTCAATTGTGTACGTTCGTAATCGCTCAACCTCAAGCTACAGAAGACATTTTCCAAAGAGCCAAAATAGGTGGCTTTGGCAAAATAAAGGCTAAAGAGTTTGAAAAGTACTGTATTTTACTTTATTATGAAATTTTGTTTAATTTTAGAAGTTTAACAAAATTCAAGGAAAATACACAGGGCAGGTCATTTTAAAAACATAAAACATTTTTAATGACATGTGAACAAATTCTAACCCGACACTTTCACTGTGCTGCCTGCCTCTGGGGCAAAGGCAAGATTCAGCATCACAAGTGTCATGCCTCTCCAAAAGTTCTTGGAAGGCATTTGGCTCCTTTTCCCACGATGCATCTCTGAAAAATTACAAGAGATATTGTTATTCTCTATAGTAACACGTCAAATCACTGAATACTAATAACAGCCATACTATTTCAGCTGAGTTCCTAACGACTCGAGTTTCATTTTCTTTATTGTCACTTAATCTTCACTGTATCTCACACCAACAAGCCACTTTTGTTTATATAATGAATTGCATTAACATAAGCCATTTTCAAAAGATGAAGACAACCGGAGTGTCAATGTTCTGCCATCCAATAAAATAAAGCAAAATGGAAAATTTGTACGACAGCAGGGTTCATCATCAAGAAATTGACAATTCCTACCTCATGAATACAATGTCACGAGGTAAAAAAAATATTCACTTCTGGAGAGAGACCTTTATCACAAGCAGAAACTCACAAGATGGAACTTCTGTCTTAGCAGATTTCAAAAGTAAAAGAGAAGTTTGTCTTATGATGGATGACATTCATTGACAGAAATACAACATTGGGCATTGCTCTCTCACAAAAATTACATAGACCAAAATTCTACAGGAAAAAATGATTTCCTTTACCTCCCTCAACTAGTTTTTAGATGGACTAGCCCTTAACTAAACCCTGAGAATATTATACACTGGTAAGAGGGTGCATGGAATGTTATTTGGAATATTCTTGTTTTTAAAAAAACTTGAAAGTATTAGGAGTGGTGTTAACTCTTTATCTCTGAGGGGGGGGGGGAACCCCCTATGACGGGGCCCTTTTTTGGTCACTAAATCTAAAAAAGATAAAAATATCAATAAATTAGCCGCTGGGAGCAGCTTGCCGGAGATAAAGAGTTAATGAACATTCTGGATCAAGCAAAACATTTTTTTCACTTTTCTTTTACTCTTGTTTCTATCCCAGCTAGCTAATTCAGCTATACAAAACATGACAACCCTGAAACAGACAATTGAAAAAACAACAACAACTAAAGATAACTGAAACCTGAACAGACCATCACCTGAAGTGCAATACAGAAAGCTAGCTGAAAGATAGTGTAGACTTACTGATCAGGAATGTAGATGCCAAATTTCATCATCTCTGCTTGAAACTCTTTAACAGCATTGCACATTGGGCATTTGAAAAAATGCATTCCCGCTGACAAAGCATATTGCTGCAGAAGAAAATGTTGACCAGACATTATTTGCTTCAAATCAAATGAAGCAAACATCAAACTACATTGCAATCTTTGTGAAGCTCAACCCCAAAGAAATCAATATTTTATTATTAAGAATAAATGTGAGGTAGGAACCATCTCTAGACATACAAAGAGAAAAGTAAAAGTAGTCTAAGACAGTAAACTGAGACAAAAAGAAGCCATTTCTTATGAAGAAAATAGACCCATCTTTAAATGCAAAACTCATCTTCACAATACCCCTTCCCATATAACACAAAATCAACCTGAACAAGCACCCCTTTATTTACCTGTATGCACCGTCGATGAAACGATGCAGCTTTACAGCAAGGCGACGAGAGAGTATCAGGTGCTTGCAAAGTTGATAAGGCACCTAGACAAATTATACAGCTTTTTTTGCCACTCTTTCTCACAGCAAAGTTCTGTTGTTCTATATGATCACCGCAGTAGGATCTGCAAGAACAGTGACAATGTCTCAGCTAAGTGAACCTTCAGACACACCACCAGAAAACAGGCCTGCAATTGCGTATCTGCTTCTGGCAAGTAAATCTAGTGGAGGAGCAAGAAAAGAAACTGACCTTTAACACCTTGAGCAAGACACAGCAGGGCTGCCCATCCATCAGCATATGTTTTAGTAATTAACAAAAAATAATTAGTAACCTCGCTTAAAAATTCAAAATATATATAAGGACGTTCTCTTTCCCTGGGATGTCAAGGTGTCAGCGGGCTCCTCATTGTTGAGTAAAGAAAAGACGAAGAAGAAAAAAAAAGGGGGGGGGGTGTAGTTACGAGGCCATGAGCAGGAACCTTTCAAATATCAAAGATACAAATGGAACAACAGAATGTGTCAAAAGCTCTTGACCCTGATTGTGCATAACTACTCACCATGCTATGCAACGCAGTTGATTGTTTGTAATTTCAAACTTGATCTGCTTTTTAATATTATTATCTCACTTGCCTAGGCCGAAACCCACAACAAAAAGGTGCAGAAACTTTTTGACACCTTGTCAAAATAATGTTCATCCTATTCCTGCCATTTATTTTTTATTTATTTATTTTTTATAGTAGAGGGTCTTACGGCGCTCGCAACTGCATAAGGTCATACAAGCGTCATTTCCTTTTTCTATCGACAAAATGACTACACAAGCTCTGTGCACAGAGAATGTTGACTCTTTCATTGTCAGGGGCATGTGCTCCTACTGTCAGCACTGATTTTCAGCAGAGTCCGTTACCCAGGACAGTCTTAGTGTTAATGGACACACAGTCTAAATCTAGCCCACTCATGACATATTTTGGACCCCAGGTCTTTGACCATGTCACTTTTCTCACTTCTCTCATTCCCAGTTTCTCCAATCCTACTAACAATTTTGAATAACTTGGAAGTCAAAAAGAGAATTTTTTTGCCTAGATCTGTGTTTATCAATTGCTTGCACGCCTTGTTGTAAAGTAATTAATACTACTACTAGCAAATTTGATATCGATATGCACATCTTTTATTCCCGAATACAAATCCACGCAGTGATGGTGGCTAAAACTTTGTACAGAAGAATCAGTCCGGAAACAAGTGTGCAGTATATGTATCGTCATACAGGTAACCAGGAGCGGCAAATTTGCCCACTTCCATGACGTTCATGGTGCAGCACAAAACAAAAAATTACACATTTTTAAGGCAAAGAGGGGGATAACGTCAGACAGCTGCGCATGAAGAAATGGCGTAAACTCAGGCTCTAACTGTTTTTCTTCCCTACAATCTGAGAGGGTGGGGATGGGTTGGGGTAGCAGAAGGGCAAATAAAATCAGAATCCAGGGGTGTTACAAATGTATCGTGTTGAGTCCACTTAATTCCTAATGATGGGCAGCCCTGTTTACAGTTGGGTCAAAACATTCCAGGCTGAATATTGCCCAGGTAGACCAAGCATGCTCTTCAATACCTTTACACAACAGAAAACTACACATACTGAGCTCGTCTGGTAGTTTAAGCTTACACTTCCATTATAATGAAACAGACGATGTCAAGTTAATTTTTACACTTCAAAACTAGAAAGAAAGTTTGTTGTCCATAACAGAGACTTTCATATTGTTTGAATATTAACCTCAAAAGCAGGTGTTTCCAGTGATAATGACACTTCAACAAAACTACCATGAGACCCTCCAATGTAAGAAAAGTAGCAAACACTAAGAGTGATTCTCTTATAAACAATTCAGAAAGACCTGCAAAACAGCAGCAAGAATCGTTTCATTGTGAAGAAATTCTAAGGCCAGAGCGAAAGAACAAGGGGGGGGAAAAAATCTCCAGTTCGCTTTCATACAGCTTCAAACAACACAGCTGCCTCACTGTTCCTTTAACATATGTGTCGAGTCTTCTGCACAAGCAGCAGATGGGACAGGCACTATGTTTGCTCAACACAGGAAAGTAGTGAAGCGGTTTATGTATGTATGTAGTATAGGGTTTTACGGCGCTCGCAACTGCTAAGGTCATATGAGCACGCGAAACACAAGTTGTTTACATTCGCAAAAGTTCACAACACGATTGGTTAACTAATTGACTTTAAAATGCTAAAATGTTAAAATATTAAAATTCAGTGTAAATATATTTGTGATTTAAAACAACTCTTATAGGTAACAATAAAAATTTTTAATAGTACGTTTTCATTTTTCATTTTACAACTTGCCATAAAGGCCAATGGCCTTTATAAAATTCAAAATTCTGCTGGGAACAACGATGGAAAAAATATATTGCAATTTCTTGCATTTATAATATTTCCTTCGGATCTCTCCAAACTCTAGACATTCGGTTAAGATGTGTCTAATGGTAAAATCTGTGTCGCATCCGACACAGAACGGCTTCTCTTCTCCCTGTAGGAGGTATTTGTGGGTCAGGGCCGTGTGTACGATGCGCAATCGAGTAAAAATGACTTCGTCTCTTCTGGAGAGGTCCGAAGGATTTCGCTGTTCTAGTTTAGGTTTTATTTCATATAGTTTATTATTTTTCTGGTTTTCCCAGTGGCTCTCCCACAGACTGGAGGTGTACTTTTTGACTTTATTTCTAAAGTCAGTCTGTGGGAGAGTGTTTGTCGTTGATCCCAGCAGAAGGGATGAAGATTTCTTCGCCAGGTCGTCTACCTGCTCGTTTCCTCGGTTGCCCACATGGCTGGGTATCCATGCGAACATGATGTTTTTTCCTGTTTCGGATAGTGTGTGAATTTTCTGTTGTAGCCTAACTATTTTTGGATGTAAGAGTGTGTAGTTTGTGAGTGAGGTGATGCAAGACAGAGAGTCAGAAAGGATAAGGAAAGATTTGTTAGGAGAATTTTCTACAGAGTCCAGTGCCATGTCGATGGCAGTGGCCTCCGCAGTAAAAATGGAGGCTTCAGGATGGAGTCTCCTCTGGTGTGTATTGTTGGGAGATAGGGCTGCGGCGCCCACTTCATTGTCTTTTTTGGAGCCGTCCGTGAAGATGAGCTCTGCACCGGGGTATTTATCTATTAGTTTTTTGTATTCTGCTTTAAAAGTTTTGGTGTTTGTGCTTTCTTTGTTGTGCGTGGTCAGCTGTAAGTCTACTTTTGCCTTGGTGAGGTGCCTCGAAAGGGAGGTCAGGGAAAAAAATTTGTTGGATGTTTTGTTTGGAAAAGTGTAAGTTTTTGAGGTCCTCAAGGATTCTGAGGCCGAAGGGTTTGATGAGTTTTTCGTTGTTTTGGAATTTGTTTCTGGTTTCTGGGTTTGTTTCAAAAATGCTGTTGTGCGCTGGATTTTCCGGTGTTGAGCTCTGTTTAACTGCGTATTGTAGTGAGAGTTGTGTGCGTCTGAGTGAGAGTGGTGGTATGTTGGCCTCGGCCTGGAGGCTCTCCACCGGAGAAGTGCGGAAAGCCCCCAGAGCGAGGCGGAGTCCTTGGTTTTGTATTGGATCTAGTATTTTTAAGACGTGTGGTTTTGCCGATCCGTAGACTTGACAGCCGTAGTCAAGCCTGGACCGGACAAGGGAGATGTACAAGTGGAGAAGGTGTTTTGAGTCCCCGCCCCACTCCGGATTCGATAGAATTTTCAAAGCGTTTAACCCTTTCTGGCACCTCACACGAAGGTCTTTGATGTGTGGTATGAATGTGAGTTTTTTGTCGAAAATGACGCCGAGGAAACGAGCTTGGTCCTGGACGGGAATCCTTTCCCCGTATAGTGTCAAATCCGGCTGCAGCACACGTCTGCCTGTTCGGCAGAAGTGTACTGCAACCGTCTTTGTTTGCCCACGTTTCGAGTTTGTGCAGCTGCGTTTGCAGCTGCCTTTCCATAGATCTCAAATGAGGATTTTTCGAACGGCATCATATCAAAAAGTCGTCAACGTATAACAAGCTGTCTATGCTGTTTTGGAGGGTTTTCACTATGGAATTTATTTTAATTTCGAATAGGAGAGGAGAAAGGATGCTCCCCTGGGGGACTCCATCCTCCTGTTGGTGGGGGTCTGAAAGTGAGGATCCGACACGAACCTGGAAGGAACGGTTCTACAGGAAGTTGCCAATGAAGGCAGGGAGGTGACTGCATATGCCGAGTGCGTGCAGGTCTCGAAGAATGCCGTACTTCCAGGTTGTGTCGAAGGCTTTTTCTAGGTAAAAAAAAGATGGCGATCATGTGGCCTCTTTCAGCGAACGTCTCGCGTATAAACAGGGTCCCCACCAAATCCTGGAAAATTTTTTCAAGACCCCAATTCGAGGGAAAAATCAGGCCGCTGTGTGTCAAGAATGATCCCCAAAAAAGCCGATCTATCAATGATAAAAAGTCAAAATGTCTATAAATGAATGCAAAAGTACATTTTGTAGTATAGTCTTTAAACAATTGATGACTATAATACTGGGTGACTGCCAACCCAGCTTCTCAATTTTCCAAGGGAAGGGCCTCATCCATTTTCCAGGAACACGTTACATAACAATGAAAGCGTGTGCTCCATTTATATCTAATATAATACATGTATATGTTTGTGAATACACACACACACACACACACACACACACATATAGGTACATTATATCCAGTCAACAACATGTCAGTGTGGCACTGGGATCTTGAGAGACTTTGGTATTTCAGTCTGTTCTTACTTATTATTCATATTTTCCCCTCATCATATTAGCCAACATAACAAACTATAGGCCCTATATAAAAAATGAATCCTGTTTTGGGCCTGAGAAAAGACCTAGAACTAGAATATCGACTGTCAATAACCAGTCTGGGTGTCGTGATTAATATAATAAACGTGAAGACGAAAACCATTGCTGCAACTCAAAGAAGAGTAATATTAGTAATAACTAGAATGGCTCAAGTACACCTATTCAGTGTGAGAGGTGTAAGAACCGGTGGGGGGGGGGGGGGGGGGGGCGCAAGATGCAATGACGCTGAAAATCTGCCAATCTTGAACAGAAAGCTAAAATATAGATATAAATCACAATCACCCCATCCAATGAAACGCAAACACTTTAGTTCAATAACAAGGCATGACGGATCCCGATTTCACACAAGGCCTGCACCAACGCGCGCTTTGCAGAAAGCTCTAAAGTAGTTATCAAAATGCTAAAAATTTGCTTCCAAGTTCAGTTTTTGTCCTCTTGCGTTGCCTTCAGGCCCCCATCCCCCTTCCATGAGTGTATCTTATAAAGGAGTCCTACACTTCACAGCGCTCAGACCGCCGGTACTCACAGGTTCATTGACCGGTCACGAGTGTGAACCTGTCAAGACGCTTGTATAGTTCTTTTTCTTTCTTTTTTTCAGGAAAGCGACAGCAGAGGGCAATTTTTAATATTGATTTATTTTCAAGGCGACACAGCGTTCATAATGCATAACCTGCATGTAAAAAATGTTGTGTTATCTATCAGTAGTATCAGACTATTACCGGAAAATGTCTGGGCGGTAACGAAAGCGAAAGTAGATCTTGATTCTTCCCGATCGAGCCTTGATGTCACACATACACTTCCGCCACAGCGGTTCAATTACGTTTCCTCTTCAGGATTCATCAACCATACAGTCTAGATAGCTACACATTACACAGGCCCTATCCTTTCCCGACTTACCGACCCATCACAACATTCCCGACTTTTTCCCGACCTCCCGACACATCTCAAAATTCCAGACTTTTTCCTGATTTCCTGACCTTGTGGGGACCCTGTATAAAGGTCTCCAGGCGGACCAGGTGATCCAGAGTGGATCGAGTTTTCCTGAATCCTCACTGGAGACCACTCAGCGAGCCCGTCGTTTCCAGAAACCACATGAGTCGCCTGTGAATCATTTTTTCAATTAGTTTGCAGAGACAGTTCGTTAGTGCTATTGGTCTGTAATTGGATGCGTGTGTGTGGTCCTTGTTTGGTTTGGGTATTGGAATGACAGTGGCGAGACGCCAAGACTCCGGAAAGGAGTGCGACCGCCACATGTCGTTGTATATGTATAATAGGAGTGTGAGTGTTTCTGAGGGTAAGTGTCTAATGATTTGGTTGTGGATGTCATCCGATCCTGGGGCTGTATCGCCCAGGTCCGAGATGCACGATGTTAGTTCGTCTATTGTGAAGTCTGCGTTGTAGGTTTCAGTGTTGTTTGAGTGGAAGTTTAAGTGTTGTTTTTCTGTGTTAGTTTTGATGTTTTGAAAAGTGGTGTTGTAGTTTGCTTGGGATGAGTTTTTGGCGAGAGATGTAGCTATTGTGTTTGCGATGTCTACTTGTGTTTCAGCTGTTGTTCCATCCGACCTCTGGACATGCCGAATGGTGTCTGTGCGTCTACCTAAGAATTTTTTAGCAATTCTGAAAACTTGGTTGAGTGGTGTCTGGCTGTTGATTTTGGAGATGTATTTTTGGAATGATTGTCTTTTGCTCTCCCTGAGGCATCTACGTGCCACAGCTCGAGCCTTTAAATAATTTATCTTGTTTTCTATGGTGGTGTTGATGGCTTTTTGATACGCTGCCTTCTTTTTCTTTACTGCATCCTCACATTCCCAAGAGAACCAGATCTTGTTCCTCCGTGGTTTTGTTTTTGTTTTTGGTATGTGTTTGTGGCATATTTCTAAAAGCTTTTCGTGGAATTTATTGTAGTTGTGGTCGAAATTGGGATTAAGAATCTGGGAACATTGATTGGCAAACCCGTCCCAGTCTGCTTTTTTGAAGTTGAAGCGTTCTGGGATCGGGTCGTTTTGGAGGCTATTGTTTTTTAGGAGAATTGGGAAACGGTTCGTACGGTCATCCAGCACAGACCACTCAAGATCTGGGACTAGGTCAGGGGTACAAAAAGTGAGGTCAAGGGATGAAGTGCCATAAGTGGCTCTGTTTCTGTAAGTTGGGGATTTATCATTTAAGAGACAGACGTTATTTTGAAATAAAAAGTTTTCTATTATTTTTCCTTTCTGGTCGGTAGGTTTGTCTCCCAAAAGGGGGCTGTGGGCATTGAAATCACCTAGTAAAATAAAGGGCTTTGGGAGCTGAGACTTTAAGTCATTTAGTTGGGTTATTTTGAGGGGGTAATTTGGTGGGATGTAAACTGATCAGATCGTGATTGGTCTGTGCAGGGTGACCCGTACGGCAATAGCCTGGAGGGTCGTCTTAAGATGTACTTGTCTGTGGAGTGTGTGGTTGTCGGTGTAGATGGTGGTACCACCGGAAGCAATCTGGTTCTCCGTGTGAATGTGATGGTACGCAGTAAATCCTCTTAAGTCTATGGTTGAAGCCAGGGCGAATTTTGTTTCTTGAATACAGGCCACCCGTGGGCACAGTGTGGCCTGTAAATGTTGCAATTCTGCAATGGAAGGTCGGATTCCGCCGGCATTCCATTGCAGGACCGCCATTATGATTTTTTTTAGTTCTTGATTTGGAGCTCAAAGGCCCCCGGCTTCGAAGAAACACTCTGACTCCTCCTTGCGGGGGAGGCAGAGTGTTTTCTAGGTTGCCGTCCTGGATTGGACGGCGGTCTAGTGGGGGATTTGGAGGAGTGACAGACTCCGCCCTTCCCGGGGTCAGGCCGGGGAGGGGGGTCAGAGCTGTCTTCCTCCATAGGCAGGGGTTTGTCTGCTGGAGGGGTAGGGGGAGGTGGAGCAGACCGAGGGGGCTGGGAAGGGGGCGGAGGGGGCTGGGGGGAGGGGAGAAGGCCCACTTCACACTCCATCAGAGGAATGGGCTGTGAGGTGGAAGAAGAAGGAGAAGAAGAAGAAGAAATGATAGAAGAGGGGTGAGGGGGAGAAGAGGGGTGAGGGGGAGAAGAGGGGGCAGAGGAAGAGTCGAAGAGGGGACGGAGGAAGAGTCCTCCCCGTCCTCCCTGGGGGGTAGAACCCCATAGTGGTCAGAGAGTGGCACCTCAAAGGGGGTTGGCACAGAGACTTGCCTGTTGACCGCGGGCTTTGGGAGGTCGGCAGTAGAATTACTTGCCGACCTCGTGACCATCTGGGCTGCCTTTGAATACGACCGGCCAATGACTGGGGTTGTTATTGGGGGGCTGACAACCTTGCGGGCCTCCTGGAAGGAGCAGCCATTTCGCGCCTTGTATTCCTGGATGGCGCGTTCTTGGAGCCAAGTCGGGCACTCCTTGCTGAAAGCTGTGTGCTGGCCGTGGCAATTTGGGCAACAAGGACTAGCCTTGCATTCCTTCTCAGGATGCCCAGTCTTGCCACAACGAGGACACACGGCTGCGTGACGGCACCGTGACTGGCTATGGCCGAACTTCTGACACTTGAAACAGCGCAGAGGGTTCGGCACATAGGGTCGTACGTCGAGTACCAAGTAAGATGCCCGAACGGTGGCTGGAGGGCGACACGATTCGAATGTTAGGACAATCGTGTTCGTCTCGATAGTAGTCTCCCCCCGCCGAAGAGTAATCCGGCGGGCTTCGACCACTCCCTCACAGTGCTCCACAATCTCTTCCATGGAGCAGCCTTTCAGCTCATGGCTGCGGACCACGCCCTTCGAGCGGTTAAATTTTTGGTAGTGCTCTGACTTACATTGAATACCGCCGAAGGTCGTGGTATCCAGGAGTTTGGTCACTTCGTTCTCGGTTGTGCACTTGACAAGGAGTGCACCACAGGAAAGTTTCTGTACACATTTGGGAATGTATCCCAGAACTTTTCGTAGTGCATCTCCTGTCTTAACCCTTTCACCCTCAGACCTATCCCTTCCCAACAAGGCTGAAATTCTGGCAAAAGGGACCTAACTCCGCTTAGACTGCATGACTATATTATTTTTAAAAATCATTAAAAATCAGAGGATGAGTCTAAAATTACAGTTTAGGTGTCAGAGCACAGATAAATTAATAAACTACAAGAAAATGTATGGTTTTGTACGAAAAATCATTGTGTATTAGGTAAAAAAAAATTCTGAAGTGAAAAAAAAACACCAAAAGACACAACCCGCTTTTTTTGCCCGCAGAAGTTCATGATGTTTTACCCAGAACAGCCTTTTGCAAGGCCTAACCTGGCCCAAATTGCATCCTGTCACTGTCTCACTCCCTCTGCCTAGCTTTGTAAAGTTTCTGGTCTTTACACAGTAGTGGCATGACCCCTTTTTACCATGTATCCTGATCACAACATGCTCTAAAGGATTTGTTGTGACAGAGCCCACAGTCCCAGTGTTGCTCCTCCCTTTTTTACGTCGTAGTGCAGCAAGTATGTAGTACTAGATCTAGATCTAGCTAAAGTGCTGTGGGTGCTAGGCCTATCTTCTTCATCAGTCTTCTAAATCATCACCTCCAGCAACGATCTCACCATCAACATCACTATCATAGTTGTTCCCCTCCCCCTAGAGCCTAGATCTAGACCTGCGACATCGTGTTCTCTCTCCTACTATAGTTCTCGCTCTCTCTCTCTTTCACGACTGAGTGTCCGAGTGACTACTTGTACTACTAGCACTAGATCTAGCCCCTTGGTCGACGATATCGGCATTTAAATCCCAATTATAAGTGTCTCCATCGTATACAGTGCCTGTAGAGACGCAAAATTTCATCCACGAAGTTAGATTTAGGTCTCTAAAAAGCACGAAATTTAAAAAATCGCCGCTCTCGCGTGCTTCGATCGATTTTCACCAAATAAACACGACAGTAAAGGGCAACCACTCTAGATTCTCGCTATAAGCTCGGCAATCTCGTGCGACCTCGCAGGAAGCGAGAAAACGTAGAAACGAAAGTAGTGCAAACGGGTGAATCGAGTGGGCGTGTCGGCGCACATCGGCGACTACGGGGGTTAGCGATGACGGCGCACATCGGCGCCTCCGAGTGGCAAAAGGTTAAAGAGGTTGAGATCGGTAATTCTTCTCTGTGCGTCTTTTGTACTGGAGATGGCCACGTACAGTTGCCTCAGAAGCTCCTTGGGAGGAGGGAGGAAAGAGGCATCGGTAAAGGTCCTTTTACCATTTTTTGAGCTTTTGCTCGGCTTGGCGGCCGCACCCGCTTCCGCGAGCCGAGACTTCTTTATGTTGGGAGCTGGGGAAGGGTCTATTTTAGATTTGGATCCCATGAGAGTTTTCTATTTTATTCCACTCCGGGGCTCCCCGCCCGCCACGGAGCCCAACAAGGGGACACATTGCTCGGATGACCAGAGCTGTGCCAGGGTTACCCCGGAGCTATACTCTCAACGAGAAAGTACAAGACCCTCCCGTCAAGATTGACCCAGGGCTTGATGGGGTTTCAGCTCTCAACCGATTGAGTGGCATGGGCCGTGCCACCCTCCCGTCTAAGAGGAAAACCTGGGCCAAAGAGGTGTGTTGGTGAGGGACAGTCCGTGGACTGATCTCACCTCAACCGCCAGGTACCCAGTTTCCCTCCGCATGGGTCGCACCTCACGGTCAACGAGGAGCCCACTTTGTGGGATGGGTGACCTCTCTTTTTGCTGCACTTGAGGTCAGCAGTGGGAGAAAAGATAGAAGAAGAAAGAAAGAAGGAAGAAGAAGAGAAAGATACACCAAAGTGAGTGTCACACACGGATCCCAGAGGGTTGGGGTCCTTGTGCGACACTCCGCCTTTGAAGGGGTTGCACCTTCTGCAGACGAAGCAGTGGGTCTATTTATATCCCCCCGACCCACTGGGGGTGGAAGCGGTTTAGAAAGTGAACGAATAGACATACCACTACAAACAGGGATTAAGAACAAACAACGATTTACTACCTCTTTGCAATCCAAAGCTATGCTGAAAACCTACCTGAAGTCATTGAAGAAATGATGCATCGTGCCATTCTGTCTTCCGCAAGTGAGATGGAATGCTTTTTTACAAGTTTTGACGCAGCAACCTATTGTAGCTCCCTTTGATTTACAAAAACAACATTTCTGAAAACATGAAAGAAGAAAGAAAGGATTTTTATTCTTGAACACACAGATCCTGAATTAACACTTACAGTACTGAAGGCTCATATCGTGAAAAACCCTTGGGTACCGCACCAGTTTAGAACGCTGAACTCATGGTAGAGGTTTTTTTAATGAGAAAAAGCTTGACAACGCAAGAAACGCGATTTAAAAATTCAGAGAGCTTCATCAACAATTCAGCTATCATATAGAGTGACTTCCTGGTTTTTATTTCAGTGCAGTGCGTCCCTTCATTGTTTAATTATTTAATTATGTTTGTTGTGCCAGGTTGCCAGGGGTAGTGAGCGCATACTATGGCAAAGTCACCAACGATACTGTAAGTGTTAACTGAAAAGCAAACTGCCAGGTGTAAAAAAAAACAAACTAAAAAGCAATAACTTGACAATCTTTGCACCAATTTCAACAACAAAAGTTTTTTTTATCAACTAAGGGGATGTCATATTCGCAAATATGAAGAAAATCAACCAACATTTTCATTAAATATTAAGTTCTGAACATTACACATACAAAATTGAGTAGAACGGAAAACTTTAAGACTTCCCTACTTCTAAAAAAGGAACCTGTAGTATATAATTATATGAACATTAAAGAAAAAAAATGGCTTTTTATCTCCTGTCTAATTTTTCACTAATGGAAAAATACAGGGGGGTGGGAAGTGGTTGGGTTTTTAAAGCGTTTGTCTTGGACAAGTGGTCTTTACAGCAGTTTTGATGTGTACTTCAAACAAAAGACATCCAGCACTTGGATCACCTCTATAAACACACTGTGTGTTAGTCTGAGAGGGGCTGGACTATATTCCAGCACAAACAAATGTACGAGTAAATAAAACTATGACTAGCCTCTTACAACTACTGAATTAAAAAGATAAAGCATAATGGTAATTACTCAATGGTCAAAGCATTCCAAAAGGTTACAACAGTACTGTTTTAACTTTTCAGGAAATAATGTTTAGAATAATGTATTTCACATTTGAAAATAACTCTCCAACACTTAATTTAATTAATTTAAAACTGAGCTGAAAAGATTACATACCAGCCTCCTGCCTCTTAAAGCTTCTTTTCTGATGTCTGATAATGTAAATCCCAGAATGCTTTTTTTGTCAGATACTCTTGTATTCTGAGTCAGTCCACTGGACAACAACTGAGAAAAAAAATCCAACAAGAAATCAATTATCACAACTGACATGTAAAACATCAGAGACATTAATAAACATTACAACAAAACATATCACTTTTATAGCTGTAGAAAAGCAAACTGTCATAGCAGCTCCATTAAATTAGGCACATTTGACCTTTTTAAACTCCCCTTTTGGGACTGACAGACAACTGACCAGGTTAATTACACACTGAGACACTGATTTTAACAGGAAGCATATTTTTTAACTAGACAGTTGTGTTCTTTCCTTGTTTCCATTTCTAGACAGAAGAAAAACCTGCAAACCACAAATTCTTCCTTTCTGATTTCACATAACCGTCAGTAAATGGAAAAAATTATATTTAGTACAAATACGATTCATTTTTAGAGCATCAAATGCTGCAAACTGATACTCCTAAACTGTTCATTTCATTCGATATTTTAAAACGAAATGTACTTTTTTTTTTTCACTGGTTCATCCAAAATCGGGTTAAAAGGTGTTTGTCAAAAAGTTTAGAATGAACTGCTGATATAAAAGTCAAAAAGTCTAAATCTTACTGCCATAGAGGTGAATTTTGTGTCTTTTTAGTTTTAAAGAGAGCTTCACAGCACTTGCAACACATTAATGTAATAAAAAATGCCGAAGATTAGACATGTTACAAGAGTAACAAATACAAAAAAGGAGGAGAGATCAGGACGATAGTTGTTCGATAGGAAAGAAGGAGCAAACCACACCAGAGCACCCGCAAACCACCCAGGAATCTTATGTCTATCTGTAATATATACACCACAGTACAATCAAAACCTTCATTTCCAATTGAATCCATTTTTTAAACTCTTAAAGTATTTTAAAAATTCTTATTATGAAAAACATAAAGAATTCTTTAAAAAGTAATTAAACATGACTCTACTACACAGTTATTACTGAAATCTTTTAGCTTCTCACCATACAAAAATAATGCACAGTCACATCAACTTTCTCGTGTATTTTCCCGAGATCAATCTCGTCAACAGATGCGCTCCGACAGAACAGACACACTGGAAAAAAAAAAAAATTAGATATATATATTTGAAACAGCAGGAATGGGTACATTAATGACATAAGTAGCTACTCTTGGTATTAAGCAGTAGGGGTCTACTGTTGAAAACTGAAGATTGTACTAAGGTACAGGGGTGCTCTCGCAAACATGGGCATACGTGAAAACATATTAGTTTACTCTTACTGTATTCTATGCAGTAGAGAACAATACTATCCAAGTTGGCAAGCGCTGGAATTTATAAGGGAGTACCAAACCTATTTGATGTGGGTGCAGTAAAATGAGGAACAGGTAGGGGTGAAAGGTTAAAGTACCCTGAAGGTATGGTTCAGCAAAAAAGTTAGAACTCAAAAAAGAGGGGTAATCCTGCATAATCCCATAGTAAGAAAGATTTTGTCTCAAAAGTACAGTAGAACACGGCAATAGCGAGATTTTTGGCTCCAGAAGAAGGTAGGAAGGCAAAGGGAAAATTACCGGAAAAATTCTAAAAATCCGCACGATTACACCCCTTTAATTTAAAAAAAATTTGCGCTTTTGGATTAGTTTTCCTTTCATTGACAACTTCGTTGATTATCTCCGCCTTTTATAATTCGAGTGAGAAGCATATCCTTTAGTCTTGGTTGGAAGCCATCCTTTCCTTGGTTTGTTGCCTGTGCTGTCTATCGTTCCAGTAGGCCTACAGTGGTGAAGAGGATGCGTACGTATGCCTGAGCATCAACGATCGAAATTCAATGAATCAGGAATAACACGCTCTCCTCTTTCTTTTACTTTTTGGCCTAGCCAAGGGCTATAGACTATACACGCTCTTATATCAGTACTGAGTGTCTAGGCTATGGCACATCATTTTAAATTTTGGAGTGGCTCACGTAACATGTCTCTCCACACCATCTCTCTCTGCCGCCTTTCCCACCTCACTCATCATTGGACTGGTCAATCACAACACCGCACTGCTGACTGCCTGTTTGGATCCCGCTTATAGCCCCCCCCCCCCCCTTCTCCACAGCTAGAGTTCGCTCGATCTCTTCGGCTGTACCCAAGTTCGAGACTTTCCTTGCCTCGCTATATCCAAGCATGAGTAATTGAGTTTACATTGGAAAAAAGAGGGGGATTCCAGTGAGGTCCGGCCACAGCGGGTGCCGCTATAGTCATGTTCTACTGTACTTCTTTGAATGGTTAACTCACCTCTGTTACTTTGACTGTGACACGGGGACGTCATTTCTCAAGCAAACTTATTCCCTCGTCCAACGATTCAAAAGCTGAAAGAAAGTACAGTACAGTATAAATAATAATCGCTTGTAACCGAGGCATACGTCTCAATCAAAACATGTCAAGTTGGTAGAAGGGTTGGGTCGGGCTCGCAAAATTAGCGTCGGCGAGTAACGAACTACTCGTTGGCACTACCTGCAAACGAGCGGACGGGTAACGAACCGTCCGTTTGTAAAAAGTAGTTTGCTACTCGCTATACATCTGACAGAGACAACAGTTCGTTTAGCGAGCGAGCGGACGGGCGGACCGAGAGACTCCATGCATTCGAGCGGGCGGACGGGAACCACTCCTTCCATTGCCTACAACTTACAACACCCCGCCCCCCTCCCCCAAAAAAAATTAATTAAAAAGTCACCCTCCTGCCTCACATTGTAGCTAGGCGTTCATGGCGGATAATTGGAACGTACACAGTGTGCCCCACGCACGAGGTGAAAGGTTACACATAGTAAAACGTCACCAGCCTCTCTCACTCCCTGTGGCACCGCTAGTGGTTTGAAACATCAGGCCTAATTAACAAACAATAGACAACGGGTCTAAATTCGCGTCGAGTTTCTCGTCTGCTAGAGTTCGTCCGTTCGCCCGCCCGCCCAGCACAGACGCAGGACAAGAGCTAAAATCCTTCTCAAGAGTCAAGTTCATGTATACAAATAAAATCCCTCCACGCCCCCCGCCTCATTCACACCTTATACACACACACACATACAATACACACGCGCGCACACTCCCTTACACACACACGCGCGTGCCACTAAATTCGCAAATTAACAAATCTCGAGAACGGAAACCGTTCGGAGAAATAGATCTAGAGTTCAAGTTTATTTTCCCGAGCATTCGGAGAAATAGAGCCTGCCAATTTTTTTAGTGTAAGGGGACCGTGTTCCCAAGGGCTCTAGATCTAGATCTGTTTGTGTGTGTGTGTGTGTGTTGTTGTTTTTTTAACAGGGGGGGGGGGGAGGGGGGGGAGAGCAAAGATACAGATGTATAGATCTAAATTACGTGAAGTAAGATGAAGCTGTACCAGGGCTCCCCTTTACGCACAAATGGGCCTATATTACGTATTAAACCTGCAGATTACCCCCTTAAAGTTTTGGTGGTGCGTGAGCTTTACTATCTATAATTTCATTTCGGGGGTTTGCATACTCTTTTAAAACTCGGCGGTCTGCGTCTGGCAAACATCATTTTCCCTCTTCTCTATCCCAAAGCCGAGTCAATGATTTGACCACACACCCACACACATGCACGACAGCAGTCACCCTCAGTCTCAGAAGAAGTCGACTAGTCGACCTACATATCGGCTGGCTTCAGCACAGAAGCTCCGCCCACATTCTGGTCGGTCGCTCACATTTGCCGGTGTCGTGCCTTGAATTTACCCCTGCCTTGAGATTACCACCATCCTTCTTTAATACGCTAGTAAACATGAATTGTCCGCCATCGAAAGTCTGGAAAGACTGGAATGTGAACCCTGGGATGGCGTTGAAGAATAATGAATCAATATTCCAAACCTGCCACTCATCCCTGTCTTAAATCTCAAGCATCCAGATTTTCCCGATTTTGATCAGACGTACCCGGGTTTTTTAAAAAAAATAATTGTTTTTTGTTGTTCCGTCTGTGGCGCAGAATTTTTCCAATATCTTACTCTGCCTTCTTTTCTGTCAGGGGAAGCACTCGTTAAACTTTATGTCAGCAGAAACTCGGAGCACTATTTTCCTAAATGTCGCTATGTTGAATTTAGTAGTTGACTCACCAAAAGTGGTGTTGGATCTTTGCTCACACTTGTTATTTCAATTATAATGGAAGTAGTATTGATTTTGCCGTCCGACTTAAAACATTCTCAAGATCTACTTTCGCCAAAACATACTTTGTCCGAGTTCCAGTTAGTCGAGCCCATCATCAAGACCGTCAGTAAAACTGTTTCAATCGCGCGATCGCACCACGTGACTTGACTTAGGCGTGTGAGTTCTGCGTGTTGCGGGGACCGTCTGTTGACGGGTTCAATTTAAGTTCATGTGCATTGGTTGAAGGGTCTTTCGGTACTTATCCAAGTAAAACACATGGACTAGAAGAGCTTGACATGATACTTCAGGATTTAAAATATAATTTTATAAAACACACACAGGCACGCGCGCGCACACACACATACTCCACACACACGCACGCGCGCAGTGGGAAAAATATACATGGATATAATAATGGACACCCCTGGAATTTTTTTAAGTAAGCTTGGCAGTGACCTAGGTGATTTGTCGTTGATCCCGATTTTTTTCACCAAGTCCCAATTTTTTCCCCACTGAGATCCTGACTTTTAGATTTCATAGAAGAGTGGCAGGTCTATTTTTCTTGGTGTATTACAGTCGGAATTGACCCCTTTTGGTTTGTCAACTTTATTTTATTTTGATAGGCCCAACTGCTCAACCACCACCACTCTTCCCCCCTCCATATGGACACAGCTCTAATTCCAGTCAATATTACTCATTTATTTCTGAACCCTATCCGTACGTCGTGTTTTACTATTGTATCCATACGACGTGGGGAACCCTGTGCCACTACTTCCCAAAGAGGAAATTTATTCGTTAATCCGATCCGTACGCTTTTGCATAGCAGTCGGTCAAAATTTTTTAAGAAGTACTGAAAGTTTCAAAGAGATCTTCGTACTACAAGTATTCAAAAATGTGAAGAATACAACCCTGGGGGTACAAAATGACCCCAGGGCGTACGGATAGGGTTAAGTTAATTAAAAATCGTTAGCATTCAATCATAGTCATGGTCACTCTGTGTGTGTCAGTGTGAATATGTGCGTGTTCAACATCAGGCGCTTCCAGGCCGTTACACCAAGGTGAAAGAAACAGTCATCAGGGAACTTCTCTTCGCCGATGACTGTGCACTCAACGCTAGCACAGAAGAGTGTATGCAAAACGAAATTAACTGTTTCACCTTAGCCTGTGTACAACTTCGGCCTCACCATCAACACCAAGAAAACCGAAGTCTTGTACCAACCAGCCCCTGGTCAACCATACACAGTGCCACAAATCATGGTGAAGGGACAGAAACTCCAGGCAGCTGACCACTTTACATACCTAGGCAGCACACTTTCACGAGCCGTTCATATAGATGCTGAAATAAACACCAGAGTTGCCAAGGCCAGCGCCGCCTTTGGAAGACTTCGCAAGAATGTCTGGGAGCGCAGAGGACTCAGCCTCTCCACAAAACTGAAGGTCTACCGGGCAGTGGTTCTTACCATTCTTTTCTACGCCAGCGAGACCTGGACTGTCTACAGCAGACACGCCAAGCATAGCAATGACCACGAAAATCCTTTTTTTGCCATAAAGTGTTTGCAAATAGGTGCATTTTGTAGCTTTATCTTCACAGAGCATGGAACTTTTTGAATTTTTGAAATCCATCAATAAAAAAGTTACGGATTTTTTAATCAATCAATTTCTGGTACACTTTTATATATATATATAATTAAAAAACCCCAAAATATGGGACGTTCTTTGGTGTGTTTTGAGACAATATTCGTCATAACCTGCTCATTTCTCGGAGTATTAAAAAGAAACTTGGCAACAAAGTACATTTTCTAGTGCAGAATCTAGTCCTGCTTTCAGATTTTTCATAGCTATCCTATTCTTTGAGTTATGAAGACGTTTATGGGTAAAAATGTGGCCGTTTTCAGTGCGTTTTGAGGCAAAATTTGTCATAGCTCGCCTATTTCTTGGAACATGTAAATGAAACTTGGCAGTCTAGTACATTTTTTAATGCAGAATCTAGTCATGCAGTCAGATTTTTAATATCTGTCATACTTTTTGAGTTGTAAAGACATTAGCAGGTAAAAAAGTGGCGTTCTTTACAGATTTACAAAGATTATCAGTCATATGTTCTCCCAAAGTCATGATATTTGAATGAAACTTGGCAACATAAAAGGTTCCTCCTTGCCAAGCAATGCTCTGGATCAATAATGTTTGTCACAAAAAAGTAAGTAGAGAGCTACTAATAAATCCAGTTCTGTACTAGTAAAAGCATGCATACTTTGTTATAGACAATACGATCGTCTCTGTGTATATATATCCATTGTTAGACAGTGTCCTATTGTGTGGTAGATTAAGATGCGTTCAGATTTATAGTTTACACGTCATGGGAATATTTCGCAAGTGTAGGCTACAACTCATACAATAAATGTAACATATTTACACCCCCCCCCCCCCTTCTCTCTCTCTCTCACTCTCTCTCTCGCGCGCGCGCACACACACACACATGCACGCGCGCGCACTCACGCATGCACGTGTGAACGATAACAATGTATAAACGGGACTATCTTCCCAGACTGGACTAAATAAGTACCATACTCTTTAATAACAATCTTAATGCCTCACTTTTTCAAACAGAGCACAGAGGACGAGTCCAAGTGTGTGCTTTCCCCAGAGGGGGGAATAGGCTTTCATAACGCAAACACAATGCCATACATACCACTTCTCAAGATGTTTGCTTTTCTATTTCTATTCTTCTGTCATGCAATCAAGCAAATAAAAATGACTACATCTATTGTATTGTGACTAAAATGCAACAAAAACGCAAGTTATCAAGGCCCCCATTTAGTTTTCAAGTATCCTTCCCCACCTTTCCATTTCACATAAAGCGGGGCCTCGTTTGTAGCGCCCGAGGCGACCGATGGCTGATGATGTCACTCAGTGGAAATTTCCAGGCCGTCGGCCGTTCACCCAGCACGCGCAAATGGCTATGTCGCTTTTTCCCTTAGTTACTCCCACATTTTTAAAGATTACGCCAAAACCGCTAAACACAGAAGCATGAAATTTTATGGGAATAAAGAAAAATGGTGTACAACGTATCAGTCAGTTTGACAAATCACAGCTCCGAAAAACCTTCAAAGCGCACCACATCAACCACTTTCGCAAACATTTTCGACTGCTTCTAGTATGGGTACAATGTTGTCAAACTGCAAACTACGAGATTGACCTCTTTTCTGATTGGCTGCCAAGTTTCATTCATATCCATCCACGAGAAGCGGCGTGAGAGCGAGTTGAAGACAACAACCTTTGCGTTAGTGCGTCCCACGAAACACCCCCGTTGAGGGGGGCCAAAAATCGGCAGAACAAAACGCGCTCGGTGGGCATTGCTACCAAGCAGCTCAACCTGTTCCACCTGAGCTGTCTTCGTTAAATCCTCCGCATCCGATGGCAGGACAAAGCCCCAGACACTGCTGTTTTAGAGCGAGCCGGAAAACCCAGCATCTATACCATCCTTCACAAAACGCGAGCCAGATGGGCCAGCCACGTGATCAGAATGGCGGACAGCAGGTTGCCCAAACAGCTGATGTATGGAGAGCTGCTTCATGGCAAGCGCTCAGTTGGGGGGCAGAAAAAACGTTTCAAGGACTGCCTCAAAGTCTCCCTCAAGGAACTTGGAATCCTGAACGACTCGTGGGAAACGCTGGCCCAAGATCGTCCAACGTGGCGCTGCAAGCTAACGAAGGGAGCCAAAGCAGCAGAGGCCAAGCGAATCGCCGAGGCTAAACAAAAATGCAACGTGCGCAAGTCCAGACCTCTGCCTCCACCACAAGTCAAACAGCAGACTACCCGTGCCCACAATGTGGGCGAACCTTTCGAGCCCGGATAGGACTTCAGCCATCTCCGGACTCACAGTAACCGTCAACAGACCAATTTGTGAAGTCATGGTCATCTTCAAATGCGAAGGACGAACAACATGTGCGTGTGAGTTAAATGTTTACAAATTAACCATGCAGTTGCGAGCACCGTAAAACCCCATACTATACTAAATGTTTACAAGCAAAAAATCTTATATATACTATAAAATAATGAGATATTGACTTTTGGCCACCTCTATTCTCACCCGGAGTGAGAATAGTGCAGGCGAGTGTTGTGGCTATTCTCACCCAGTGCGCGTTCACCAAATTTTGCGTTCACCCTAAACCACAGAATTCTACACTGTGATAACAGAAAAATTGTAGAATTCTGTGCCGTGAACAAACGTTCCATTACAACTGTAGCCTACTAAAAGCGTACAATTTTGTCTGTGGGCAGTGGAGAGAGAGAGAGAAAGAGAGAGAGGAGTAGTGCGAGAATTACCGGGCAAAACAAAATGGCGACCCGCGTAGTTCGGCTCGATTCGAAAAGTTAAATAGCCGTAGCATCTTTGTAGACAACCAAATAATTTACTTTTGTGTTTTAACATCATATTTTAACTTTGTTTTGGTCAATTTGATCGTCCACACCGATAGACAGTATTCAGAAAGAGACAGTGGTAGAGAGAAGAGGGGAGGAGTTGATCTTGCGAGAACTTCCGGGCGGGTGAGAATAGCCACTTTCTTGACTTTTACTACCCTTAAGTTTCTAAAACAAGGGTTTAAATACCCCTTCAAATAGTATCGAATAGTAAACCAAAGGGTGAAGGAACCTTTTAAGTTGGCCTGAAAAGGGGAGCCCTGTATACTGTACTGTGTAAGTGTAAAAATGCGTCTCGTCTCTGCTGTGTTGCCTTCTGCCTTCGCCTTCTCTTGATGAGTGTGTGTGGGAGGGTGGGATAGATCTGTTTTCTAGATAGAATCTATCTAGATCTAGATCTAGATGGCAGCAGAGATAGCCTAGATTTGTCATTTTGGCGTCATTTTAGTTTTGTATTGTTATAGGGGCCTAGTGATCAATAATCATATAATGTTTGTCATTGATTGGGTCCTCCTGTCCAGTGCTGTGACTGGTAGCGGTGGAGTAACTAACACTAACACTAACAACACACTCCGAACAGAGATTGTAAATTCATAAAATATAATCTACGAGAAATAAGTGCAATTGATTTACGAACCGTTTTTAGTCTCACGTCCGACACATCTTGTCGCTTTAACTAAAATCTTTTGCAAACGTTAGGGCTATAAGTCCATACATCAATTGTAGACCCATTCATGCAACGCAACAACAACATCAAGCGATTTCAAACAGGCGGCGAAATTCAGCCATTTTGATCACGTGACAAGATTCAAGATTGCCTTATTGGCTAGATGGCGAGTGTATCGACATTGGCCCTAAGCCTAGGCTAGATCTAGATCTAGAATGGTCTAGCCTACATCGTGAAATTATTTAATTTCATTTGAGAACGTTCAGCTCAAAAGACTGAACAGAAGCAAGTCGTAATAAGAATGAATTTTTTTTTCAAATCCAGACCAAAAAAACGCACAAAGTTAATTTCATGGAAGAAAAGCACTGGTACAGTATTTGACTTGATCTAGCAGATATACCCATCTTCCTGACTGCCTGGTCAAAAGATCTACTTCGTGCAGCATGCGTGCCCACAACACATGGGCCAATACGTAGGCCTAGGCTAGGCAGGTCTCGGTCTTGGTGGACTCCAGCCAAGGGAAGGGGGTTGTGGTGTGGAGGTGCAAGCCAAGGACCTTAAAACAGGCTACGACAAAATATCGAATTTGACAATGATTGCACGATTCAATGGGAGTGCCACTGCTAGCTTTCATGTGTTATGGTGAACATACAGGACTATAATAGATCTACGTTGTCTTAGGTCAAGAAAGCATAGGTAAAAGGCCTTCACACAAGAACATTATAGAGCAAAAGAGAATCAAAATCAGCTTTAACTGATTGCTAACAATGATGCATTTGTTAATGAATTATTGAGCACAGTAATTTTGTTTCCTTTTTTTAACGAGTGCAACCCCCCCCCTAAATGATCTTAACTATTGATAAGGTAATAGTTACAGTGTCCTTTGTCTTTTAAAATAGGATAAAAATTTACAAACTGTATAGATCTAGATGCACAAATACTGTAGTCTTAATTGTTAGCTTGCGTTGTTGGGTTCCTTAGCCTATTATAATACATGTAATAATTTTTAAAGCGTAATCTCACTCATTGCTCACCCTCTTTACCTGTCAATTATTGCTTGCCTTCATCTCTGACCGAAATCACCGCTCATATTCGGGTCGTAACGCATCATTGGGTTGTAAACGCACCAATTACATCGAAGAATGAAAGGCTGGCTCAACATTACACAACTTAGGCATCGGACAGTCCCAGAGTACCGGCGCAAAGTCTGTCTAGCAAATTCGGATGCACACCTGATAGAGATGGTCAGGGGGAAAAAAGCACCGATGAAATCGCTGTTCGGTGTGATCCCATAATTAATATCTGATGCGGCCTTGTTGGCCCTGCCTACCGAATCACGCCTTGATGTTCGGAAAAATCAAAGGCGTCGATAAGTTCACGCCTGGACTGGGTGTGATCCTTTCATTAGATCTATGTCGTGGTCCCTGCGCCTGAGGCGAACATTGTACCACTCGTCGAAAAATTTAGAGCGGAGATGTGATCGTATGTTATGAGTGTGGATTATCCATGAAAGTTCTTTTTGTTCAGTAAAACATTATCTAAAATGCTTCAGACTCCAGAATGGGATATTAAATTAGTGGTGACTTTTCTGTAACAAAATTTGTTGTTTTATCGGGACTGTTTCTTTTATTTTTTCTTCAAGTGAATCGGGATCATAAACGGTGGGATCTCAGGGGGAGACTACTATGATAGATAAAACCGGGTACAGTACTATTAAAGGAGACTCAAACTCTTTCCACCTAACCCCCTTCCTTCATCTTTCTTGAACATAAGTCATTCGCCGTTTTTGTTAAGCAGGTACTGGATTTCTATTTTAAATATGGAGCCGCTTGGACATCCATATTTTGGCATTAGTGATAGTAATGAGATAAATCGGTTTTAAAACATTTAAAAAATAAGTCTACTGACTTTCCTAGTCTCAAGGACCTCAGAATAAAACCCCTCTATCTAAATTTCAGAGCGATAGTCGGGCAGCGCGCAGCGCAGGTAGACCATAGTTCCGCTGCGAGAGAAGGCTTCTATCAGGCGTGCGTTGCCGTCCACAGAGCAGCCTCCATTACTGTATAACGACCTTGGTGTAAGCCTACCTAGGGCCTTGGCTTAAAGGGAAATTATTCCATCCAGTTAGTAAACCCCTGCAAAACCCCCTCCCCGCCCTTCTCCCTTTTTAA
>NW_004797541.1:0-1613 GCF_000002075.1 Aplysia californica | reverse complement strand
TTACATTCTGGTCATGAGACAGGGGGCTCTCGTGGCCTAGAGGTTAACGTGTTGGCCTCTCATTCAAATGTCCCGGATTCGAATCCGGGTCATCATCATCATTCAGTGCCAGATCTGCGACAGATCGGCGATCATATTGTTCTCCATTCATTCCTTTGCTCGGATGCTCTCAGAAAAGCTACGTTTCCCTGATCTTTCCCTGTTACCCATTTGTTTAGGTTCCCTAAGTATGTTGTTCTGGGCCTTCTCCTGCCTTGCTTGCCCTCAATTTTGCCAGTGAGAGCTAGATGTTTAAGACCCTTATGTCTATTTATGTGTCCAAAAAACTGCATAATTTGTCGTTTCCTGATTGTTTTTAACATCAAGCGTCCCACGTGGGCTTCATCAAGCACTACCATTGTTCTGTTGCTTCTATTTTATTTTCACTGTTTTTAGTGATTGTCCAGCATTCATAGCCATATAGGCCTACATGTAGAAGGGTTACCAAACATAGCATTTCAGAACTTTCATTTTGGTGTTCATTGAAATGTTTCTATTTTTCGGGATTGGGCTCATTTTATAGAAACTAGCCTTAGCCATTGTAATTCTTCGTCTCCGTCTTATTTCTGTGGAACATTTGGCATCAGATGTTATCATATATCCTAGATATTTAACCTGTTGGACTTGTTTGATCTTTTCACCTTTGCTGATGAGATTACAACAAGACTTTGCTGCTTGTTTGGATACAATGCATTCTGGTTTCTTCACATTCAACAATAATCCTTTACGTTCACTTTTGACTTTCTGTTACAACAGTATCTAGAAGCAATTGAAGGTCATTTTCTGAGCCTGCTATCAAATCGAATCCGGGTAGCGACCGAAAAATTTTCTTTTCTAAAATTGTCTTATTTCACCTCCTTTCCTGCTCTTTAGCAATGTTCTGTCTTGTGCTTTCGTCCCCACTTTTTGCCCACACCCCTCACCTCCTTTGCCCCTTCCTCTGGGCTCCTTACTCTTTCTTCAGCCTTTCAATTCTCCTTGGCTCCTTCTTACTGCTGTCTTTCAGCCACACCCCTGATTTTCTGGTAGATAGGCCTAGGAAAGATCTACACCTAGCTTTCTCGGACAAGGGCAAAAAATCTCGGAGGGTCCGTGTGCAAGTTGCGAAAGTTAAAGATCCCTTGGTGGTCTAAAATCGATCAATAAGAGAAGCAAAATTTCCTACCAATTGAAAACGTTTAATATGTCCCGCGCGCTCCTACGACCTTATGCAGTGGCGAGCGCCGTTAAACACTACCCCCCCCAAAAAAAAAAGGTCTCGAGACTTTATCCTGGAAAATAACTCTTAAAACACTCTCTTATTGTTTTCTCTGGTAAGTGTGTGTGCTAATATAGAATAGGCCTTGGTGCTAATCCTTCTTGTGGTAGGTGGCACTAACGATGCCATACCCATCTTTTTTTCAGCGATACTATAACAAATCCTGTTTAATGTAGCACCCGGCGAATTACAATCATTATCAAATTGATTCGCCGCAAGCAACAGCTCATTTTTAGGCTATTTTCTTTTTTTCCGGCCTAGTTGTTCCCCTGGTGGAAAAAATATAGATCTATACTTAGTGGCGGCTCGTGGTTTA
>NW_004797540.1:988075-988780 GCF_000002075.1 Aplysia californica | reverse complement strand
TCAGGCAGGGTTAGTAGTAGCTTGTAAGCAACCCCAATGTCTTTGCAAGCATCGGTGAAGATGTTCAATTTGAGTAGCACCTTGTAACAGCAGAGAGGGCAAACCTTGCATAAGATACATGTAACAGTGGAACTCAAAACATTTTGTGTGCTCAATTCTGATTCACAGTCAGTATCGCTGTCTTTCCCCTCATAGTGGTCTGCAACTGACTGCTTCAGTGATTTCCATCGTTCTCCAAGGCTTTGCAATTCTGTTCGCAACCCTTTAGCAGTGACGCTGTCGTCAAATCTCAGTAAATACTTTTGCAGCTCTTCCATAGCCTCTGATGGGACTTCACCACAGTTTCTTGGATGAAGAAGGGACAGGTCAGCAACCAATCTAGGTGCTGCAGATCCTTTAAATCTTTGTTCAATTCTGTTAACAAGGCTGTCTTCAATTCGATTGTACACTTCAACACGATATTTCTTCATTGGGTCAGCTGTTGATGTAGCTTTGTCTCTACAGAATTCATCATCCATTCGCCTGCGTCATCTTTGCCGTTTCAAGGAAAGCGACTCTTCCATGAACGAATCTGATCCGCTCTCGCCCAGTGCATCATTCACCCACTGAACAAACTTTGCAGCTGCATTTTGAGAAGCTTCGAAGTCCGCCCTGAGGGCCTACATGTTTGACAGCAATTCCGCCACCATCTTGTATACACATATA
>NW_004797540.1:985145-987173 GCF_000002075.1 Aplysia californica | reverse complement strand
TCTTCCGAAATGAAGTAACGGATCATATCCCGTATAACCGTGATGATAGAATCCACAGTAGTTCTGGACCAAAAAAGTAACAAATGAGCCTTTGCCTTTCGAACTGTTTGCTTTCTCATTTTTTGTCTTGCTGTTATGTGGACTACGCGAGAGAGGTGTAAATGAATCGTATTTGCGTTGCAACGTAACAATTTCTAGGAAAGTACCATGGTCAATTTCCTCATTGTCCAAAGTGTAGGCTGCCTCTTCCGTACTCCCTATGTAGCTTAGTCCTGTCTTGCCTATGAGTTTAACTACATTCACAACTCGATTCATCACTTGCTGTTTCTTTCTGACTTCATCACAGTAGTCCTTCGCCAACATGTGAGACATGTTGATTGTTTTTTATCAACCAGGTATGCTGTTGAGAATTGCTGATGCAAAGACGGACGTTAATGCTGTTCCATACGAGAATGTACATGTCGCCAGTCTTTCATTCCCTCAAGAAATGCGGATGTGTCTGAAGTGGCAGAAAACACCAAGCAGACAGAACAGTGAAGTGCATGGGAGTCTTTGTTGTAACACAGCCACCATTTGTCTTCATGAATGAAATATCTTTGCACCACTCGACATGGATGGTGATTCCAAAACAACAACCTTTCTTCTTCTGTGCATGGTTTCTGAAAGTAGTCAATCCTGAAATCTTCACTTCCTGTGGCTTCAAGTTCAGTATGTGCAGTCTGTTCTGTGCTAGCCAGGAGTAAAGTTTCCCTTTCACTTGTTGGTTTAATATTTCTCATTTCACCTGATGATGGTGCAGTTTCACTTGCCGATAGATCAGCAGCAGCTGCCAATCCACTACTTTCGTCAACTTGGTCAAAATCCGTTGTTTCAACTGCTGAAAGTCCAGCTGCATGTGCTTTTTGCCACATTTTCACCGATTACAGGTCCCTTTGCATCAGCACTTTTAAACAACGGCAAAATATTACGGCATTTTGATGCACTTTCAGTTTCTTTTTCTTTCGTTCGCGTTCCTTCTCCTCATCTCCTTTTCTTCTTTTGTGGTTTGACACATCCATTACCACTTATCCATTCAGGCCTACAAAGGAAGAAAAAGGAGTGGATCCACTGGTCTTATAAACACAGTAATCTGAAGACAATTTTTCAAAACCAAGGGCCCACTTTGTCTTTTCAGCACCGGCCCACTTTGTCCCTTCGGCACCGGCCCACTTTGTCCCTTCGGCACCGGCCCACTTTGTCCCTTCGGCACCGGCCCACTTTGTCCCTTCGGCACCGGCCCAGGGGGCATTGCCCAAATGCCCATAGACCAGTCCGCCCCTGATTGTATCTGGGTTGTTTCCTTGACTCATGTCTCTAAGAAAAAAAAAACCCCGACAAACAAATAAAACCCAAAAGGAAGACCGTGACTTTGAATGGGTCCACATATTTTTTAGACATTCGGTCTATAACACAGTCAGTTTTAAATGAATTATGTACATTAATATTAGGCCTATTTGATGTACATTTTAGTACTCGCTATTATATAATAATGGTTGATTTAAGATGTAAAGTTTTGTGTTTTCTCAGCAGGTTTGATTGGAATTTTTTAAACTTTTATTTTCGACCTCGTTTTTTTCTGTTTTCATACTGACAAATGTGATGTCCCCTCGGTTTAATTTTATTCAAAGTTTAAAAAAAATTGAACTTGATGCACTAATGACAGTTATGATTTTTTTTAAAATTGTGTCAAACTGATCCTAAGAACAGACTTTTTTGGCCTTTAATAAATGGGTCCCTCTTTTTTAGACTCCGAGTATGTCAGCTTGCAATATAATAGTACACGTATATATTATATTATTATATATAGAGAGAAAGAGAATGACAGAAAAAAGGGAATGTGCGCAAAGAGATAACATGATATGTATGAGAGTAATAACATAACAAGGCTGATGCTTTCAGCTGACACCGGGGATTCCCCGCCGAGCACCTTATCTTTCAGAAATGTTCATGGCATTACTTCACCTTATTAACAAAGCCCCAATCACCCCC
>NW_004797540.1:981352-982368 GCF_000002075.1 Aplysia californica | reverse complement strand
GTTTTCATCGTGCGTGGCATTCTACAGAATAGCCTATTTTTTCCTTCGACATTTTAGTACAGAACATCGTGCAAGCCTAATTTGCCCCCCACAATCCTCGTAATACATGGTCGCTTGCCCATTTATATGAGATTGACGCCATCTGATTAGAAGAAAAAAGTGCGTATGATTGTGTCCAATAGTGTATTACGTGCATACTTAGTATAACAATTAAATGTAATAGCGGACAGAGATTCCAGGATTATAGATGTAAGTCATTGATCTGAGAGCGGTGATGATTTTAGAAATAATAGTGGCGATGAGTGATGATGAGGGATTGTGTTTAAGTAATATTAGCGTTAGTCCGATCTCCCTCTGCTCCAATGAGTCACGAGGGACATGGGCCCCCTCTATCCCGTTCTTTACTGGAACCATCTTTACGGTCATCATGAAGTTCCGAAATGGTGGGCTCAGTCTCTGCTAAGGTGACATTGTTAGTGTTTGCCTATTCCATCGGGCCAAGACAAGTGTAGAGAGGAGCTAAGTGGGAAGACAGTATAGTGGCAGGTATGTTGGGGGCATTTGTAAGCGGGTTGTAGATAGCAAGTTTAAAATTGCAGCATTCTACTCCCTGGTCATTTGCCCAGAGTAGTCTTTTCAAGTCCAATTGAGCTTGGAGAGAGATTCTGACACAGTATCTTCGAACCCGAGTCGGGAGGGGACAATTTACACAGAATATTGTATCCCGTCGCCTCTGGGGGAGCGACCTCAAACTCCCAAATCAAGTACCCTGTGTCTGAATCCTCCCAGTCTTGTCCAATATTGGTATAATTCCAAAGCTAACGTTGGAAGCAATTCCTACATTTGACTAGCCAATAGCCAACTTTGAGGAGATGCTGGCTGAATGTGTTTTAGTGGTTAGAAATGACTAGAGAGCAAGCGGGAGAGAGAGATAGAGAGAGAGAGAAAAAGAGAGAGAGGGGGGAGAGAGGGAGAGGGAGAGAGAGAGAGAGAGAGAGAGAGAGAGAGAGAGAGAA
>NW_004797540.1:979229-981252 GCF_000002075.1 Aplysia californica | reverse complement strand
AGAGAGAGAGAGAGAGAGAGAGAGAGAGAAAGAGAGAGAGAGAGAAAGAGAGAGTGAGAAAGAGCGAGAGGGACAGTAGGGGGGTGGTGGTGGCGAGATAGGAGAGGCTTAGGGGCGGGCAATGAATATGACGGGGAAGATTTGAAGTTATTTGTCTGGAGAAACCATGCTTCTCGTATAGGTAGGGCAATGCCCACTCTTGGTGTAGGTCAAGATTTCTGGAAACCCCCGAAATCTGGGTTAGCCCGCATATTCAAAATATGTTAGTGCGATGTTAGCCATCGGCTTGTCTATTCATAGTTTCCGTTAGATTTACTAATTAAAAATCTTGTGACCATTATACTTAGGGCGGGAAGTTTAATAGTTATTGCAATTTCCCTACAGTGGAAAAAAAGATTAAATGGGATATTTTCGACATTTTTTTGGCTGGTGTAGGAGTTGGGAATTTGCTTTCATTCACAATTCAATGATACCGCCTCGATGTATAAGAAATAGGCTATCATTGTTAATTATTGTTTGCCTATAGGAGGAAAGTTCACGTGAGGGGTAATCTCTACTTTGTTCTTAGTCTCACTCTCTTTACCTCGTCAAACAAGGCAGCTTTCGCCATTGTATGTCAGTAGTTGATTTCTATCAAACTTTCCAATAGTTAGCCTAGGTGCAGCAAGGTGCTTCTCACTTTGAGAAACCTCCAAAGGAAAAACAAAGTTTCAGCAGCTGGATACTTTGAGATTTAAAACAGTTCAACAGCGGATAACAACAATTGTATACAAAGTACGGGAAAATGGTGGGGTTACATATATACATATACATATATTTTATTTTTTTTTGCATGGAAATCTTGTGTTTGGAATTAGCAGAAAGAACTGGTTGGGGGCCGGGGGGGGGGGGGAGCTTTAAGCTTAGGGTGATTTAACAGAGTTTTGGTTGTTGTTTTTTTAATCGAGACGAAATGTAACGAATCTGGTCAAGCTGTATTGATACTGTAAACGATTAACCCTATCCGTGCGCCCTGGGGACATTTTGTACCCCGGAGGTTGTATTCTTCATTTTTTAGAATACTTATAGCAAAGAGTCTACATAACAAGAGGGGCTAACTCCTCTCTTTGAGCCAATTAAAAAAGTGTCCTCAAAATTCGGTGACGCCCTCTTCGCAAATGCGCACCCTTTGCGAACAGAGTTACCCTACTTGTGTTGAAAAAATCAAAGTGAAACTAACAAGTTTTTGAATAAATAAGAATTCAAATTTCGAAAGAACGCTTTTTTAAAAAGGCTACGCTGACAAAAAAAATCTCTTCCGGAGGAAAGGGTGACTGTTTTCTTCGTTTAATCTGACTTTAGAATGAAAGGCGAGAGGTAATTAAAATCCCCCCCCCCCCCCCCAAAAAAAAAACACCCTAAAACTCCGCACTGAACGAACCCGAACAACTGATGAACAGCAGTCGATTTGCGCACGCAAGGAGGTACTATTCCTATTCTTCTTCTGAAGAAACGAAAGAGAGTTTCAAAACAGACTGCAGCGCCATCTGAAGCAAAGAGCGGACTTCCAGCGGACACTATTTTGGCTGAGTGGACTATCTTGTTATGTACTACCTTTGCTTATAGTACGATGATCTCTTTGAAACTTTCAGTATTTCTTTTAAAAAATCGTTTTGACAGACTGATATGCAAAGCGTACGGATCGGATTAACGAGTAAAATTCCTCTTTGGAAAGTGGTGGCACAGAGTTCGCCACGTCGTATGGATACGATAGTAAAACACGACGTACGGATAGGGTTAAACATAGTTCAACTCTAACAACAAAAGATAGAGTAACAATGACGTCAGTAGTCGCTGTCCTTAATTTCAGCATCACGACCTGTGTAAAGCCCTTGACTCCGGGGGTCCCCTCACCGTCCTATATAAATGGACGCCATCTAGATGAGCTGGCTAGTTCATTGCACACAGGGAGCTGATTCCACCACAGTGAGTCTTCTTCTTCTTCTTCTTCTTCTTCTTCTTCTTCTTCTTCTTCTTCTTCTTC
>NW_004797540.1:972457-977971 GCF_000002075.1 Aplysia californica | reverse complement strand
TAGGCGTGTGGGCGTGTGGGCGTATTGGCGTGTGATGTTTCTTATTTTTTTAAATATGGTTCATTGCCTCCTTGTGTTGTCGTTTATGACCTTCAAGCGCTATTTCATTTGTTTATATATTTTTAAATGTATCATTTTTAAAATTGAATTCCCCCCCAAACAGATCTTTTGTGGTCTGTTGAGTTGGTGTCAGTGTTAAGATTTAGCTGTCTTGATGTTCTAGCTTCTCTAGCTGCCTATACTTTTCAAGCTTTATTCTTCAAAAAAAAAACCTACTTCCACTTGTCATGATTTTACGTCTCCGGGACAAATCAAGACAAAGGGTTCCTTACTCATCCACATCCTTGAGATAGTCTTTATGAGAAGTTTTTAGAGTGTCTTTACAGATTTTTTGGGGGAAAGGGAGGGGGGGGGGAAGAGGCACCAATGTTCTGCCTTCAACATATAGTCATACACTTTCTGAATAGAAAACGTGGGTGGTTGGCGGGTGCTCTGGTGTGGTTAGCTCCTGCTTTCCTCTATAGAAATCTATCGTCCTTATCTCCCCTCCTTCTTTTTTATGTTTGTTACTCTCTTGGAAGACCTCTAATCTTCGGCACTTATATTACCGTATTGTCTTGCAAGTGCCGTAAAACTCTTACTAAAACTACTAATAGAAAACAGTTCCAGGCAGCCGTGTTTGGAATTCGGACCAAATGCCCCACCCATCAAGGCTGGAGTTCAAGTGGAACAGGATGTTTGGGGCTTTCACTTTCTCGGTGTCTGGGATCGAATGACCTCCAGTAAATTCCCAGTATTCTTTTCAGACAGGAGAGATGAAGCCTGTTGTGCTTGCTTGCATGTGCTTTGTACACAGTCAATGACTCCGCTCCATATACAAGGGTTGGAAAAACATAGATCTACCGAGTTTTGACTCTGTACGTATACTCTATTTCCCAATCTGCCAAATTTATCCCTCTATCTACATATAGATATGCGTTCAGATGTACGTACAGATGAACGCCTTTTTCTCAGCTTCGTCTAACAGAACAAGAAGAATGTCGTTTTCCATTCATTTCCACCGTTGAATCAATCTATTACTCCTGCTGAGTGGGCGTGTGGGCATGTCATGTTTCTTCTTTTTTTGGGGGGGCCAGGCGTGTCGGAATGATGCTGTGAGATTCTCTGGTTGTTTTCCGTTGCTCTAGAGTAGTCAGTCTGAGAGTAAGATAAAGTCTTCAGCTGCAATAACGGTAAGCAATAGGTATCACAATTATTTCTCCATAGCTTAAATAATTGTATTTGCATAGCGAATGTCTATGCTTTACAGAACGGTTTATGCGCTTTGCAACTATTATATTTATATGCACATCATACTGAAAATATTTTTGTCACTATAAAACAATCGAAATGTACCTGTTTGAGGTAGGAAACACGGTCACATACGTACAAACCAGCTACAGTGTGGATTGAAGAGCCAGCAGGCAATTACCCCGGAGGTCTAGCTGGCGAACGCAAAGAAGAAGAGAAGAATCCCAGCAGGCCAGGGAGGCTGTATCCACTTTGCGCCACTAAACTCAAACAATAGAAAACTAATATCCCATTTGTGTCACTACATATTAACAATAGGGAAAATGTACCATTTGAGGCATTCAAATCACTAGTGCCGCAAATGTACTATTTTAAAACTGGAGTGCCGCAAATGGATTTCTCTGCTTCTCAGGAAACATTCGGTAACAGACATGTGCACAATCTGAATAAGTAACCAAAATGTGTCACATCTTTTCGATGGAAAAGTAAGAACTCAGCTTTACTGCCAATCTTCATTTAGGTTATTTAATTTACTTTTCTACAGCGGAAATACAGAGCTTCGATCCACGTCACTGACATGCAAGCACTACAACAGAATCTGTGCTTCAAACATAGGAAGAATTACCCAGGAAAGAAGTTGCATAAAGACAACCTTGAGACCATCTAAAGCTAAACTGACCGTCTGCATAGACGAAAAGAGCCATAATATACATAATATCTGCAGCTGCGGCAGGGAGATTAGCTTCATCGGCTCTGCACGTAAATGACATGCGTTTGATTCTCGAGTGGAAAGGAATTTTCTTGCATGTGTCCCCGACAGTCTGTTGGAATTGTCTGTCTCGCTCTGCCCTAGTTGGCCCTCTTTGGCCCTAGTTGGCCCTCTTTGGCCCTAGTTGGCCCTCTTTGGCCCTCTTTGGCCCTAGTTGGCCCTCTTTGGCCCTAGTTGGCCCTCTTTGGCCCTCTTTGGCCCTAGTTGGCCCTCTTTGGCCCTAGTTGGCCCTCTTTGGCCCTAGTTGGCCCTCTTTGGCCCTCTTTGGCCCTAGTTGGCCCTCTTTGGCCCTAGTTGGCCCTCTTTGGCCCTAGTTGGCCCTCTTTGGCCCTCTTTGGCCCTAGTTGGCCCTTGTTGGTCCTAGTTGGTCCTCGTTGGCCTTCGCTGACCCTCTTTGGCCCTCTTTGGCCCTCTTTGGCCCTAGTTGGCCCTCTTTGGCCCTCGTTGGCCCTCTTTGGCCCTAGTTGGCCCTCTTTGGCCCTAGTTGGCCCTCTTTGGCCCTAGTTGGCCCTTGTTGGTCCTAGTTGGTCCTCGTTGGCCCTCTTTGGCCCTAGTTGGCCCTCTTTGGCCCTAGTTGGCCCTTGTTGGTCCTAGTTGGTCCTCGTTGGCCCTCGTTGACCCTCTTTGGCCCTCTTTGGCCCTAGTTGGCCCTCTTTGACCCTCGTTGGCCCTAGTTGACCCTCGTTGGCCCTTGTTGGCCCTCGTTGGCCCTTGTTGGTCCTAGTTGGTCCTCGTTGGCCCTCGTTGACCCTCTTTGGCCCTCTTTGGCCCTCGTTGGCCCTAGTTGGCCCTCTTTGACCCTCGTTGGCCCTAGTTGACCCTCGTTGGCCCTTGTTGGCCCTCGTTGGCCCTTGTTGGTCCTAGTTGGTCCTCGTTGGCCCTCGTTGACCCTCTTTGGCCCTCTTTGGCCCTCGTTGGCCCTAGTTGGCCCTCTTTGACCCTCGTTGGCCCTAGTTGACCCTCGTTGGCCCTTGTTGGCCCTCGTTGGCCCTTGTTGGCCCTCGTTGGCCCTCGTTGGCCCTCGTTGGCCCTCGTTGGCCCTCGTTGGCCCTCGTTGGCCCTAGTTGGCCCTTGTTGGCCCTCGTTGGCCCTCGTTGGCCCTCGTTGGCCCTCGTTGGCCCTCGTTGGCCCTAGTTGGCCCTCGGGCAAGATCGAAGCAGCCTGTGTCCCACCCCAAGTGACCTACGTTGTATCCAAGGGGACGTAAATCATTTACAAAAACGGCTATCTTATGTACATGATGTATAACGTTACCGTCGCATTGCCACTTTTCATTTTCGATAAAATGGAAAAAACATGGATAATATTTTATCATATAATAATACATTAAAATTACTTAATTAAGATGAATCGTAGCATATTTTTTTACTGTTGCCAAGCTAAGTTTGCTTAAAGGACATTGTTTTGCAACGCCAGAGGCCTTGAACTTTTTTTAAAAACTCTACTTCCATGTGTCGAGATGAACAGTGAAAAAAAGCTGTGGAAGCAAAAATCTTTCTATAAGCTACAAGTTTTTAACTAAAGGAAGAAATATTTTTCCTTCTGCGGCCCTTATTTTTCTTTAGCAATACATCCACATGAGAAATAGAGATCTAATAAGTAGTAAGAAATGTAACAGGCGTTTTACGCCATCATCGAAACTATTGAAACCTTTCAGAAGGCGGGGGGAGGGGGGGGGGGCACTTCCACCCTTCGTCAGGGCCAACCTGAGCAGACAGGGACACTCGGGGGCGAAGGCTGACTTGTTTAGTTTTAGTAAGAGTTTTACGGCACTTGCAACACAATAAGGTCATATAAATGTCGAAGATTAGAGGTGTTACAAGAGAGTAACAAACACAAAAAAGCAGGAGGGGAGATAAAGACGATAGATGTTTGATAGGAAAGAAGGAGCAAACCACACCAGAGCACCCACGAACCACCCACAGGCTGACTTGTCTGACACGGTCATCAAAATGAAACAAAGAACAGCTGATACAGATGAGACCACACACGACAAATTTCCCACACAAAGGGAACAGACTTAGATCTAACAAAACTTCTTATTCGAGACGGCACCACTGAATTGTGAACGAAAACAAACACTGAATTTATGTTATATGTTGACACGACAAAATAATCGAGAAAGTATCTCTTTAAATAATGTTTATTCCCACTTCAGGCAAAACGTATAATATATATATATATACATACATACATACATACATACATACATACATACATACATACATACATATATATATATATATATATATATATATATAAAATTAAAAATCTATATATACAAAAACAGAAGTCAAAGAAACAGAGGTGGCATTATTACAATATAAATGTATTATCAGTCTGATTTCAAATTTGGCAGTCTTTATAATTAATATAGCCTTTCGCGGCAAGGAGTCAATCTACTCATGCCATGACCTCATTATAGGGAGGTAAAACGTCGAAGGAAAAACAAGGACTTACAACAGTCATGCAATTATTAGGGGTTAACCCCCTCCCCCCACCCAACGCCCCCTTTCACCTTTTCAGGTGGACTCTATATACTACTAGTCTAATTATTAGCTTACATAATCAGTGGTTGTGACTGCTTTTGCGAGTGCCCCGAAAGGGGTGAACAGTGTACTTTTGTGGAAATGAAGCAGTTTCGAGTGCTGAGCACCCTACTCATTTTGGTGGTTTCCTGGCGCCTATTACTATCTACATTAATGAGACCATTTTGTATCACTGTGGCTAAAACAGCACCTTGGACATGGATGGCTGGTGCCTCTATAAATAAATCATTGATGGTCAGGTTGTATCACTGTCTAAGAGTTCATATAACCCTATCCGTACGCCCTGGGGTCATTTTATTCCCCCGGGGTTGTATTCTTCACATTTTAGAATACTTCTGATACGAAGATCTCTTTGAAACTTTCAGTATTTCTCAAAAATTCATTTTGACAGACTGCTATGCAAGTGTACGGATCAGATCAACGAGTAAATTTCCTCTTTGAAATTGGTGGCACAGAGTTCCCCACGTCGTATGGATACGATAGTAAAACACGACGTACGGATAGGGTTAAGTGGTGGCACAGAGTTCCCCACGTCGTATGGATACGATAGTAAAACACGGCGTACGGATAGGGTTAAGTGGTGGTACATAGTTCCCCACGTCGTATGGATACGATAGTAAAACACGGCGTACGGATAGGGTTAACTGCGACGATGTTCCCAAATGAAGAGAGAGAACCAGTGATTATTTGGTTCTGTAGACCCTTCGCTCCCTGGAGACACTACCCATACACAAAAGCCAGTTTTTGCTATAGGATGATGATAATTACATGTAATAATACGTGGGTTTTCATTGAATGAGTGGGGGCAGCTTTGTTGCGAAAATACATGGCCTCAAGAATGACAGAAGGGGTGATGCCTGTGTTTCGGAACTTTTGTTGACTGAAGCTTATCCCCCCCCCCCCCCC
>NW_004797540.1:970494-972357 GCF_000002075.1 Aplysia californica | reverse complement strand
CCCCCCCAAACACAGCTTAAGATTTTTTTAAAGTATGGCTGATTACTTTAGAAATCTTTTAACATTTAATGGTACATGCAGTCTAAAACTTCTACGATCCAAATGTTTTCTTGAGTGCATTTTCCCCTCATTACTCTCTACAGACTTCGTGGTAAATCTTTTCCAAGGTGTTAGAGACAAAGATTCCCTGCTGTACAAGAAGAATGGACGCCAACTGGGTATCGCTGAAGCTCATTCTGGCAGCAGCGCTGTTGCAGTCTTCATGTGCAGTTGAGTTGAATGTTACCACACCTGAGGTAGAAGTAGGAAAAGCTGCCAACGTGACATTGAAATGTTTTAATCTGTTTCCCAAAACAGAAATTTCTGCAATTGTCACGTTGAGATTACTCAAACGGGACCACGAAAAGTGGAACAAGACAGTAGAGATACGGCGAGGCGGCAAGGTGGAAATCAAACAAAAATCCCTAAACGCATTCGCTGAGGGCAGTATCGAGACTGTTGCTGACAGCTTTCTTCAGCTGACCTGGCCTGTGTCGACCAATGACACAATCGGTCAATACCGCTGTGACGTCGTCGGGTTGTCTTCCCCGGACGACTTTGTCTTGCAGAAAAGTCTTCCAGTTGTAGTCACCCGCAAAACGCACATCACTCTGCACTCCCTGAGCGAAACAGTGGAGGAAAACCGACAAGTTTGTTTGCAGCAACTCCGCTCACTGAGAGAAGACGTTCTGAACACCACGACGACGCTTGAAGCAAGTTTTCAAAAGCTTGAAGCAAGTTTTCAAAACACGTTGAAGAGCCTGGTAAAGGTGAGAATCTCTCTCGAGTGTATTATATTTGATTGTTCCCCTTGAACGAGCAAACGTGTTCAATAACTTATCTCCTTTCACTTTGAATGAATGTAGGAACAGCAGGTCGTGCCTTTTTAGAAGACCCCAGCGCCGTGAAACAGATGATAAACCATACGTGAGGCAGCGTGGTGGAATCAGGCACTCGTCAATTTTTGGGCATGTGGAGTTATTGGTGTCATCTTAAAGCCTGTTCATTTGTCTATCTTTAGGTGACAAAAGTACCCATGTATCTTTAATAGAGGCCGAAATATTTCTGATTGAAGTAAGTAGGGCAACCTGATTTCAGAGGAAAAATAAGGGAGAAAATGACCGCCAAAGCTTGGTATCTTTCAAAGCGTGAGAATCCTTGAAAACGGAAAATTTACTTTTTTTGTACCATTAATCAACGTTTTTCGGGATAATCCACACAGAAATGTGTTCTTAAATGGATATAAAAGCTGTTGAGCTTATAAACAAAAAAATTGATAAAAAATGTCAAACGGGCATAAAACATGCCAATATCTTTGATTTCATTATTTTGACGAGAGCCTGATTCCACCACGCTGTCTCACATACATTAACCAATCGAAACTCCACACAGGAAATTGATTGTCCCAGGCACGACAAGTGTTGTAGAACTTCATGAGGACACTATACAAATTATACAAAATGAACATATTGACATTCTCTGAGGAAAAAAATCTAATCGGTTCCGAGCAAATCTGTGCATCTTTCGTAATGTGTGACGATTGTCAACTCAATTAGGTCAAACCATTGTGACGTCACTAGTCTTCATTTTGTGGCAGATATCTCAAACCGTTAAATATACCCCAACTAGCTATAATATCATAATCGAAAGAATGACGTCATGTTGCAGGTGTTGAACTTCAACACGGAAAAGAAGAAGAAAGAGGATCTCAAACAGACGCAAGACATTCTCCACAATGTGACAGTGAACATGGCCACTCTCCAGGATGGTTTCCAGCACCGTTTGAGCAACGTCAAGGAGCAGCTTCAGGTGAGAACATATATA
>NW_004797540.1:960948-969971 GCF_000002075.1 Aplysia californica | reverse complement strand
TCTCTCTCTCTCTCTCTCTCTCTCTCTCTCCTAGCACTAACACACAGATACATTCACAATCACACAAATGCATACGTATACACGCACCACGAGCCGTTTAAGACACGTACGTTGACACGTCGGTACACAATTTCCCATATGTATACACATGCACGACGCACCCATAACCTCCGCCCCATTTGTTCATTTGGTATCATGCTGAACTACGGAGCGGGTGGCCCTGGTTCGACTCCCAGACTGGGTCTTCTTAGACGAGTCATTTGTTTTAGTAAGTGTTTTACCTCAATAAGTTCATGTAATAAGCACCGAAGATTAGAGGTGTGACAATAGAGTAACAAACACAAAAAAGAAGGAGAGATCAGGATCATAGATGTTTGATAGGGAAGAAGAAGCCAACCATACAAGAGCACCCGCCAACCACCCACTTGGACGATTCGTTTTGTGGAGTCCTTCAAAGCTCTGAACCCATTTGGCTCTTAGTAAACGTAAGGCCATTTCTCCATCTTAAGCAACTTCTTTCGTCATTCCAAGTTTTCAGCATCACTAAACTTCCCTGGATAATTGGTTCTGTTTATGATCTATTTGCATAAAACAAACACCACATTGAAAAGAAAAGATATATTCAAGCTATGAACTAACAGTTTTATTCGACAAAAGGTAGCTTTTTGAAAATTGCACTCATATTACAGGATGATGACATCGATGCACGACTCTGTGCGCTTATGTTCGTAGTTTCCAGAAAAAGAAGGAAAAGCAAACGTAACATCTTTCTCATAATCTATCAGTGGGTGGTTGACGGGTGCTCTGGTGTGGTTTGCTCCTTCTTTTCTATCAAACATCTATCGTCCTTTTCTCCCCCCTCCTTCTTTTTTATCTTTGTTCCTCTCTTGTAACACCTCTAATCTTCTGGCGCTCATATAACCTTATGCAGTTGCGAGCGCCGTAAAACTCACACTAAAACTAAACATAATTTATCAAAATTGCTTCCAGTGGAGTGCAGGGGGTTCGTTTTTCATATTATAGTATTGGTTGTGGTAATTGTATTTGGGAATACTATTTGATTAAAAAAATTAGTTACAACTAATTTGGTTTGTTCGTTTGTTTAAGTAAAGTGAAGCACATCGACACAAAAATTGCCATTTAATGCTGACAAAAATGTAAGACAGACATGCAGACAGAAACAACAGAGGACAAGTAAAGACGTAGGACCTACCAGGGGCCCCCTCCAACCACCTGCCCTGATTTGATGGACAAAAGATTAGAGTCATTTCAAGGGGCTCTCGTGGCCTAGAGGCTTAGGTGTTCGTCTCTTATTCAAATGTCCCGGGTTCGAATCCAGGTAGCGACCGAAACATTTTCTTCTCTAAAATAGTCTCTTTTCACCTCATTTCCTGCTCTCTAGCAACGTTCTGCTTTCGTCTCCACTTTCTGCCCCCACCCCCTCACCTCCTTTGCCCCCTCCTCTGGGCTCCTGAAAGATCGAAACCTAGCTTTCTCGGACAAGGGCGAAAAACCTCGAAGTGCAAGTTGCGCACGTTAAAGATCCCTTGGTGGTCTAAAATCGATAAGAGTAGGCTTCGGCCGCCACCAGGGCAAAATTCAAAATTTCAAGCCAACTGAAAAAGTTTAATGTGTCCCGCGCGCTCATATGACCTTAAGCAATTGCGAGCGCCGTAAAATACTTAACCCCCCCTCCCCCCACCCCAAAAGGAGTCATTTCCCACAGACGTCCGTCCAACTGTTTCTCTGTGGATTTCTCTCCCTTCTCTAGCGGCACTCTTGTGCTGATGTCCGGTACTTGTCCCGCCCATCGTATGTGCGTCTCTATAACGACATGGATGTCGTCTGCGATAAGGGATGGATCGTGATACAGGTGAGATCCACATTACTTCACGGAAATACAGGTGGACACTATACAGGTGAGATCTACATTGCTTTATTGTTACACAGGTTGACACAATACAGGTTGACACAATACAGGTTAACACAATACAGGTGAGATCCACATTGCTTTATTGTTATACAGGTTGACACAATACAGGTGAGATCCACATTGCTTTATTGTTATACAGGCTGACACAATACTGGTGCGATCTACATCGCTTTATTGTTATACAGGTTGACACAATACTGGTGAGATCTACATTGCTTTATTGTCATACAGGTTAAGTCAATACAGACGAGATCAACACTATTTTAGTTTTAGTTTTAGTAGAGGTTTTACGGCGCTCGCAACTGCATAAGGTCATATGAGCGACAGAAGATTAGAGATGTTTAGAGAGTAACAAACATAAGAAAGAAGAAGGGGAGATAAGGATGATAGATGTTCGGTAGGAAAGAAGGGGCAAACCACACCAGAGCACCCTCCAACTACCCACACACTATTTTACGGTAAATATAAGAGAGTTCAACATTGCTTTATAGATTTTCGGCAATACCGGCTGCTACAGCACAAATTGGATCAATATTGCTTTATTGTAATACAGGCTAATACAAACCAGGTGAGACCAACAATATTTTACGGTAATACAAACTGACGCAAGACAGGTTAGATCAACAATATTTTACAGTTATATAAACTGGTGCAATACAGGTGAGACCAACAATATTTTACGGTAATACAGACTGATACAATACAGGTGAGATCTACCCACTAGTTTACCTAGCGTCTCTCCTCCATTGCAGGCGCTTGTCAGTCTAAGGCATACTTTCCTGCCCTTTGCTAGAAACACCTGTCCTGTCAGTACTATATCTACAGCTTCTAAACGTCATTGAACAAGGAACAATTGAAATCAATGATTCATACAAATATCTTGGTCTTACAATTGACAATAAATTTCCATGGCAAAAGCACGTAAACAATATCGCTAAAAAGGAACATCAGAGGCTATACTTTCAAAGGAAACATATGTCCTTCAATCTGAATCCACCCATCCTTCAGATATCCTACACCACCACAATAGAAACTTTGATCAATGTTGGTATCACTTGCTAAGGTAGCAACTTGGGAAGACAGCACATCATACAAATAAACAAGTTGATAAGAAAGGCATCAATAACAATTGGCAGAGACCTAAAAACGCTTTGAATACTTGAACACGTTCTAAAAAAGGAGGAAATAATGCTAAGTGACCATAGCCACCCGCTGACATCGTAATTTCAATAATCGGCCTGCAGTAAACGATATATTGTTACTAAAAAGTTAAAAACAGACTTAGAAATTCATTCGTACCAACTGCAGTGAGGTTACTGAACACAGTGCTACAAATGAAACAGAGAGAGAGAGAGAGAGAGAGAGAGAGAGAGAGAGAGAGAGAGAGAGAGGGGGGGGAGAGAAAAAAAAAGAGAGTGAGAGAGAGAGAGAAAAGAGAGAGAGAGAGAGAGAGAGAGAGAGAGAGAGAGAGAGAGAGAGAGACAGAGTAAACGTTTTACGCAGCAGGTTGTTTCAGCTCGTAAAACATGTATTACTAATGTCCTGTTTTGTTGTGTGTGTGCGTGAGGAGTGCGCCTAACCTTTGTAACGTCTACAGCCATTGTAATCCACCAAGACAAATGTCTCCCTGAGAGGTGAATAAAGATTGTCTTTGTCATTGTCATGGTTATTTCCATTATTATTACATGTATTATCATAAACAGAGTGATCTGATTTTATCTAGTTTTTACGGCGGTCAGGCGAAAGTGAACAAGTTACAGGAAACAGACCCCGTTTCTGCTTCATTGAAACAAAAGAAAGACAAGTGACGTAATCAGCTTTAGAATGACCAGTGACGTGGACAGCTTTAGAATGACCAGTGACATGGACAGCTTTAGAATGACCGGTGGGGTGGACAGCGTTAGAATGACCCGTGACGTGGACAGCTTTAGAATGACCAGTGACGTAGACAGCTTTAGAACGACCAGTGGCGTAGACAGCTTTAGACAGCTCTAGAATGACCAGTGACGTGGACAGCTTTAGACAGCTTTAGAACGACCAGTAACGTAGACAGCTTTAGAATGACCAGTGACGTGGACAGCTTTAGAATGACCAGTGACGTAGACAGCTTTAGAACGACCAGTGGCGTAGACAGCTTTAGACAGCTTTAGAATGGCCAGTGACGTGGACAGCTTTAGAACGACCAGTAACGTAGACAGCTTTAAAATGACCAGGGACGTGGACAGCTTTAGACAGCTTTAGAATGACCAGTGGCGTAGACAGCTTTAGACAGCTTTAGAATGACCAGTGACGGGGACAGAGTTAGACGTTTCGACCACATCGGAGAGGAACAGGACATTGAAACAATTGAAAACCACTAAGCGATTGACGTGTTCGGCAGGACTTGCATAGCAGTTGCCAAAAAAACGATCTTTGTAAGTGTGCATGCAGAGTGCAGTGTGAAGATTTTTTTCTTTCTTCGTCCGACTTGTCCACTCCACCCTCGCTTCCTTTTCCCGAACTCCTCCTTCCACTGATTGTTTCTTGTTTTTTTTTGGGGGGTAAGTGTTTTACGGCACTCGCAACTGCATACGGTCATATGAGCGCGCGGGACACATTAAACTTTTTCAGTTGGTAGGACATTTCGAATTTTGCCCGGGTGGCGGCCGAAGCCTACTCTTATATAATATTATCGATTTTGAACCACCAAGGGATCTTTAATGTGCGTAGCTTGCACACTGGACCTCCAAGATTTTTCGCCCTTGTCCGAGAAGGCTTGATGTAGATCTTTCCTACCAGAAGATCAGGGGTGTGGCTGAGAGAGAGAGAGCAGTAAGAAGGAGCCAAGAAGTAGCAGTAGAAAGGCTGCAGAAAGAGTCAGGAGCCCAGAGGAGGGGGCAAAGGAGGTGTTGGGGTGGGGGCAGAAAGAGGAGACGAAAGCAGACGACAGAACATTGTTAGAGGACAGGAAAGGATGTGAAAGGAAACAATTTTAGAGAAGAAATTTGTTTCGGTCGCTACCTGGATTCGAACTCGTGACCTTTGAATGAAAGGCCGACACCGTAACCTCTAGGCCACGAGAGACCCCCTAATTGTTTTTTTCTCTTTCAGTAAAAATAGCCAGGCGCTACCAGCCACGGTTTTGTGTTGTAAAGCAGAACGCTTTCCATTGTCCCTAGTTCAACCAGGTTCTTAAGCGGATTTTTATTTCTCGAACGGGTTCCTAGCCTGGGTGTGCACTTAATCAGAAACCGTTTGACCAAATGTCGTTTTTCTCAGGAAGTCGGTAGCGGAAATAGAGCAGCAGTCAGTGAGAATTCTGTATAAATATGTCCACCAAAACTGTACCACTCCTACCGACAAAGTGTCAGTTGGCATTTTTGCCGGGCCATGGGGCAACTCATCACCTACAGGCCCAGCCAAAATTACGAAAATTCTACAAGTATAACGTTAAGTTCCGATGAAAAATCTAATGTCATACATGTATTCATAATCAGCGCTTTAAAATTGTCAACATCAGCGTGTTAACCATCGATTTAAATGCATATTTTTAACAATTTACTAATTTTAACAAATAAGAATTCATGCTCAGACATTCTCAACGTGCGTTCCTTCACTTTTGACCCGTTCACGTATGCCGGAATCGAACAGACCGAATTGCCTCTTCTGACAAAAAAATCCGGTCGTTTCTGCGTTTTTGGATATCTGGGCTTAACCTTATCGGTACGTCGTGTTTTACTATCGTATCCATGCGACGTGAGGAACTCTGTGCCACCACTTTGCAAAGAGGAAATGTACTCGTTAATCCGATCCGTACGGTTTGCATAGCAATCTGTCGAAATGATTTTTTGAGAAAATACTCAAAGTTTCAAAGAGATCTTCGTACTACAAGTATTCTAAAATGTGAAGAATACAATCCCGGGGTACAAAATGACCCCAGGGCGTACGGATATAGGTTTAAGCACGCAAAGTGTAGAGGAAACTTCAGTAACACAAAACAAAATTGAGCTCTTTGGCGCACAAGATTCTTGCACAGAGTACTCTCAAGGGAGATCACGGTATTTAGATGGACAATGCGACATGGTTGTAACTTTTTTTTTAAAGTATGCAATTTTTTTTTAAAAAGATATTATTGAATAAACTACCCTGACAGAGTGTGGGGAAAACTTCCACAACACAATGGAATTGTGTAACATAAAGCACTTTTATGGAATTTTGCAGGTGAATTTACACAAAAAGGCTCATTACTTTAAAAGTTGTTAAAGTACTTAATAAGAACAATTGCTAAAGCCTCAGGTTCTAAATCAGTAGAAATTCAATCATTTCTGTTCCAAAATGAGAGTGATCCTCAGATGACCTTGGGTATTCTTGCAATGCTCTGTAGCATGATTCATGATAACAGGCCACGCGCTCATATGACCTTATGCAGTTGCAAGCGCCATAAAACACTCACCAAAAAAAACAACCCCTAAAAAGTAACCCCCCCCCAAAAAAAAACAACCCAAGGCTCACAAACCGGTGACTGGCGCTCATGTGGTGACCTTATGCAGTCGCAAGCGCCGTAAAAACCTCTACTACAACAAACAAACAAACCAACAGACCGGTGTACTGTTCCGTTGTGTCTCCAGAGACGGCCCGTGGGCGGCCTGGACTTCCGAAGAAAATGGGAAGACTACAGGAACGGGTTCGGATACCCTCCTGACAACTTCTGGTTTGGCTTGGAGAAAGTCCACCGACTGACAAGACTGGCAAGTTGTCTATTTTTTTAATTAATCTTTTTTTTTTAATCCTTTGCCCATTTATATGAGATTGACGCCCTCTGATTAGTGAAATGGTGAAATGGTAAGGGTTTAACGCCCCTATCAACCATCTGATTAGTAGAAAAAAGTGCGTACGATAGTTAAAGTGTCCAATAGTGTATAACTTGCATACTTCGTATTACAAGTACATAACTGTAATAGCAGGTAGAGATTCCAGGATTATAGATGTAAGTTATTGATCTGAGAGCAATGATTGATGATTTCAGAAATAACGGTGGTGATGAGTAATGATGAGGGATTGCGTTTAAGTAATGTTAGCGTTAGTCCTATCTCCCTCTTATCTGCTACCTATCTGCTATATATCTGCTATCTATCTGCTATCCTATCTGCTCCAATGAGTTACGAGGGATGTGGGCACCTTGTGTGGACGACAATCTACTGTGTGTCAGCGAGCTGATGGTGTGTTGTTTGTGTGTTGTGTGTTGTTTGTGTGTTGTGTGTTGTTTTTGTGTTGTGTTGGGTGCGGCAAGCTGTTTATAACTCAACTCCAATGTATATTGCCCAACTACATGACAGTTCTGTCTGCTGTTGTCGATGTCGATGCCATTGTTGCTCTTGCCCCTCAAGATATTCGTGGGGTTTGGAATGCTTAGTGGCATTACTACTTACTATGGTAAAAGTAAAGTAAAGTTGTTCCCGCATCCGATCCGGACATTGGGGATTGCCTTGTTAGTGAGATAACTTCCTGGGTCTTCGACATATTGTGGTAGGGTGGCCAGTTCCTTTCCACGCCGCCTTTACTTCCCCAACTCGAAGTCAGGTATCCATTACTGCTGGGTGAGCAGGAGGGGGCGAAAAAAATCCGTTAGCGAACGGAGGCTAGAACCCGGATTTTCCGCTTTGGAGACGAGCGCACTAACCGCCCGCCACCACGCCCTCACTTACTATGGTAATAGTGATAAATACGGTAGTCTTACTACCATGATTATGTTTATAATGCTTTCCACGAAACCCACTTGCTTCAGCGGGTGGTTGGCGGGTGCTCTGGTGAGGTTTGCTCCTTCTTTCCTATCAAACATCTTTCGTCCTGATTTACCCTCCTTTTTTGTGTGTTTCTCTCTCGTAACACCTCAAATCTTCGGCACTTATATGACTTTACTGTGTTGCAAGTGCGGTAGAACTCTTACTACAACAAAACTTGCTCCAGATACCAGAAACAGAAGTTAACTGGAGCTTTTGGATTTTACCAGTTTTTAATCCTCAAAATATCTAGAGCAAGCGCTGCACCCATACCTTGTAGTTTATAGAAGTGGTAGCAGTGGTATGTGTGGTAGTGGTAGAGGTAGTAATGGTATAGACGGCAGTGTCAGTTGTAATGATTGTGGTAGAGGTTGTGGTAGTTGTGATAATGGTAGAAGTGGTAATGGGAGAGATAGTAGTAGTAGTCATAGAAGAAGCAGTGGAAGGGGTAGTGAAAGTGGTAGTGGTAGTGGCATTGATAATGGTGGTGGTGGAAGTAGTGGTAGTAGTAGTGGTAGTAGTGGTGGTGGTGGTGGTAGTGGTAGTGGTGGTGGTGGTGGTAGTGGTAGTGGTAGTAGCGGTTGTTGTGGTGGTGGTAGTGGTAAGGAACAGGGGTTTTAGATTGTATTGGAAGTAGCCTCTTCAGTTTCAGCGGCAGGTTTTTTTTCGTTGTGGTTCTAGTTTATGATGTTTCCACTAAAATGTATTTTGTTGTTGTTGTAGTTGTTGTTGTTGTTGTTGTTGTTGTTGTTGTTGTTGTTGTTGTTGTTGTTGTTGTTGTTGTTGTTGTTGTTGTGTATTATAGCTCTCATGCTGTGTCACAACCATTAAGGACACCCCCCCCCCCGCACCCCAACCACGTCCCTAGCCTCCTCATTGACAGACTCACAGTTATTATCATTATTAGTAATTCCAATATCCTTTTTACGTAGTTCTCTTTTTTTAGAAAGGGATTTCTAACTAACATTTTTCTATTGATTATAACATTCTTTTTGTTTTACTAGTAAATACACTGCCCAATTAGACATGCTTTAGGACAGTTCAACCCGTGGACGTGGTCGCACACCAAGACACCTGGATGACAGGAGATCTCTGGGAGAATCAACATCATTCGTACCAGACCCGGATTTGAACCTGTGACGCCAGTGTTAAGACCTCCTTTTTTAGAACTGAGACTTAGCGATAGAATGAAACCACACGTATCTATCTAATAAGACAATTGTTTCAATGTTAAGAATAAGAATAATAAATAGCATTTGTTTCATGCATATCCCCACTCGAAAGCAAGCTCTATGCGCTTTACACTATATTATTATACTTGTAATTAACCC
>NW_004797540.1:935948-955948 GCF_000002075.1 Aplysia californica | reverse complement strand
CAAGAGTTTGTTTGTTTGTTTGTTTGATGCCGATAATATTTTTAAAAGTCAGCTTTAAAAAAAGTCAAAACATTAACCCAAATTTCAAGAACAGTTTTTAAAGACAAATCAAGAATTGGGAGAACGTTTATTAATTTGTGTAAGTAATAAATTTCATGCACCGGAAACCTAAGTCGTTTCTGTTTTTAAATTAATAAGATGAATATTTGGATTAATTTTCTTTAGTCAGAACACAACGTCTCATGTTACTGTTGTATGTTGTACTGTATTGTAAAGCGTTCAGAGCCTGTGTACTTTATTCGGGGTTGAGCGCTATATAAATGTCATTTATTATTATTATTATTATTTGTTTGTTTGTTTGTTTGTCTGAGTAAAGAGAAGCATGGACGCAATAATGATTCTTTAGTGCTGGGGGAAAGTAAGAAAGGTAGACACAAACAACATGGGGGGTAGTGAAGAAGAAGGACCTACCAGTGGCACCCTCTGAAAGACTTAATATGGTTGCATTCAATTCATCCTGTCTAAAGAGCTAATAATACATTTTGCCTCACCCTGTCCATTTCCTGTATTATACTTTCGAGTTTCTCTTTTTTTTTGTTGCCGTTTTCAAAAAAGGTTTTAGTTGAGATGGTTTTTGGAGCCAGAAGTTAGAGGAGGATCAGGCTCCACCTGCCACCCACAAACATTCCCCAATACTGCGACGCTAACCTTTTAAAGTAATAGAGTCAGTGCTTCTCAAAGCTCCACAATAAATACATTTTATAAAGTTCCTTGAGAAGTAATTTCTTCCATTATATATTATTTCCTGACTGCTTATTTCCCTGAGACATTTACTAAAGCTCTCACACCGAGCGAAGCCTATTAACCTTCAGACACTGCAGTATGACTGGGCCTCACCACACCCCGGAGACATTTTCAACTGGCCTCGACCTCACAACTGTAGGACTAGTGGCTCTTCAACTGTTAAAACAAAATATACTCTGGGGGGGAAAAAAAGTGTGCATAGAAATCAAACATTGTACTTGCAAACCAGTTTTCTTCAGAGAATCCCTTCCTTTCCTGGACACATCAAGGAAGAAGTCATGAGGATAAATGGTCGATTTTAAGGACAAGCTGGCTAACCCAGATTTCAGGGGTTTCCAGAAATCTTGACCTGCACTAAAAGTGAGCATTGCCCTACCTTTAGGAGAAGTTTGGTTTCATTGGTGTGTATATTTGTTCGGTTATAGAGAAAACTACTCTTGCCTTTTAAGGAAACTGAACAAGTGGTAAAAACTTTACCTTGGATTTTCTCAAAACAGCATTTTTCGGAATAGCCCCCTTGTGCTTAAAAGCGACCAAATGATTTTCACTGAAGTGTTCATTTTTTGCACTAAAGTATTCATCGAAAATTGAGCACCTCAATTTCCAATTTCCCTAAATGAGAACCGCGCTTGGCCACTGAATGTCACACTGATGATCGACTTTCACTACCTGCGCGTGGAAAAGATAAGTTGTTGGATAAACTGAGAGAGGAATCTGCTGCTAGATTCGTTCTAGCTGTTGCTCAAATTCATCTAACGATTGAGGCTGGGATTGGTAGTTGTATTTACCCAAGGATTGTGCGTGCGTGTGGTTTAGAGACATGGGGGCTCACAGCATCAGCAACAAGGAAACTGCAGAGCTCATAAATGGATGTCTAAGAAGAATAGTGGGGATCAAGTGGTACAACCGAGTCACTAATGCTCAACTGTGGGAAAGAATAAGCAGAAGGCCTGTAAAGGAAGACATACAGGTGAATAAATGGAAATGGGTTGGGCACACCCTGAGGAGATCCCCGACAAGCATCACCAGACAGGCTTTGACTTGGAATCCACTAGGAAAACGTTGTACGGGGTGCCCACTACGGCTGGAACGGTCGGTCGCCCGACTCGATCGCTTGAAACTGATAACCAACACGTTTGTTTTTGAGGCGATCGAGGTGGGCGGACCGATCCCGTCCGTAGTGCGCCCCCCCCCCCCCCCCCCCCCCCCCTAAAAAAGGAAAAAAACAAAAATGGGGGTTTTTTGGGGGGGGAATCCCCCGGGGGGGGGGGAAAAAACGGTGGCCTTTTTTTCGAAAGGGGGAAAAAAAAATGGCCGGGGAGGGTTTTCTTCTCCAAAATAGGGCCCCTTTTAAAAAAAAAACCCCCCCCCTAAATTTTTACTGCCCTAAGAATAAAGCGCTCTTCTTTGTTGGTACACAAAACAATTTTGGGGGGCGCAAGAAAAAAATCTGCTTTTGAAACCGAGCCACAACAACACCTTTCATGTCTTTTGGGATCTCTTCCCCGCGACCTCTCATTGTATTAAGGTGAGCGAATTAAATGCTAAAACTCACGCAATTTACATACACAAATTGCGTCAGCTTTCATGTAAAATGTGACGACTGTTGACCTGTGGCTAATTAAAGTATGCTCACTTCCTTTTTTCCTTGAGTATATTATCTAACCACACTTGGCGCACATGACAAAAGGATGTCCCTAGAAATCGTCCGCAGTCTGGGTTTTTTCTTACACAGTCAAGCTGATGTGCCCCCCCCCCCCCCTTTCCTTTAAAAAAAAAAAAAAGAAAAGAAAAAAAAGAATTTTTAAAATAATATATAAACATATGTATAATATATATAATATACTATATTAAATAAACAAATATTTTTAAAATAAAACATATTATTTTATTATTATTATTTCGCAATTGCTGCCAACTCGGACTTGGATTATTGATGGGTTTTTTCTGGTCAAAGGGAAGCAGTAGCTGCAATGGTTAGAGGAGGGAATCATCTACCGTTCAGTCATTTCCCTAGAATTTTAGCCAAGTTGGAAGACTCAAGTGTGATGATATGATGGGTGAACTTTTCACCAACTTTTCTGTGTGCTATTTGTAAACAGTTACGTAACATTAAGTAACATTTATTGAAAAAATAAGGGACAATTTTTTTTTAATCACAAAAATTCACAAAGACAAACTATTCCAAATCCTATCATATTTTCACAAGTGTATCTCCACTTGTTTTCATCACGTAGGCAAAAGCATGGCTTTCCACTTCATAACTTCGGTCAAAGTGTTGTTGTTGTTGGGGGGTTTTAATTTATTTTTTTTATAGTAGAGGGTTTTACGGCGCTCGCAACTGCACAAGGTCATATGAGCGCCAAGGGGTGGGTGTCAACAGAGAAGTCTTTACGGGGAATCAGACTTAGACTGCTCACCTCTCTAGCTTCAACAGAACAAGGCCTGCTTCGACTATCAAGGCACCCCTTAAATAGCAGGTCACAAGAGAGTGACAAATATACAAAAGAAGTAGAGGAAAATGACAATAGTAAGGATCAGGAAAGAAAAAGCAGCAGTTCCCTGTTGTAGATCAGGCACAGTTATGAGCGTGACATGAGTCAGCCCATTTATAATTCTACTATGCTTGAACGAGAAATGTCCCCCTTTGGGAATGGCTTAAAGACACTACAGTCAGTGGCACTGCCCCGGGGTAGGTTGTTTTTTAACGTTCTTAAAACTGACGGGCAGTACAGTCATAGCAATGGAAAATGAACGGGAATCAGCGAGTTGTAATAATTAACGCAGCAGGCTAAAGCTAAAGCTGTTGTTTACATTTTACAACCACCTTTACGTAACCAGTGAAGTCTGCGATGATAGCTTTAGTTTTAGTAAGAATGTTTTCGCACATACAACACACTGCGGTCACATATAAGCGCCGAAGAATAGATGTGTTACAAGAGAGTAACATACACACAAAAAAGAAGGAGGAGAGATAAGGACGATAGATGTTTGATAGGAAAGAAGGAGCAAACCACACCAGAGCACCCGCCAACTTTCCACTCCGTGATGATACAATGTAGTACATTTCGTGTAATCCAAATGGAATATCTAGAACATAATCTCTAATTCACGTACATTACAGAGATATAGCCACACTCGCCACAATCCTTATCTACCTGTTTCCTCCCTCCCCATCCCACCCCCTTAAACCACTTTTTTTAAAACATCTATTAATTTATCTATTCATCTACCCATCTATAATACATAATATCTACATGACACAAACACACCAGGATACAGTCTAGCTCTCACATAGCGAAATCGCCGGGACACGGGAATCTTTTCGTTGTGTATGAATTTTGCTATGCACGCGCTTTAAGTACAAAGAAAAACACGCAGTCACTTTTCGCCATTTTGATTAAAACAATTGAATTCCTTGACAGCCCACGTATTTCCGTGTTCTTGCTTCTATTGCAAGCCTACTATTGGGTGACTCTTCAGGTGTTAGCCGTGGACTCTGAGATGTACCTCAACGGAAAGTAACGACATCAAAGGAAAGTAGCCAGACTAGCAAACCGGAAATAACTAGCATAAAGGGAAGTTACAAGACTATAGGGAACTAATTAGACCAAAGGGAAGTAGCTAGGTTAAGAGAAAGTAACATGGCTAAAGGGAAATGACTAGACAAAGGGGAGTAGCTTTATCAAAGGGAAGTTACAAGATTAAAAGTAAGTAACCAGACTGAAGAGAAATAATAAGCATAAAGAAAAGTTACATGAATAAAGGGACATAGCTAAAGCAAAGGGAGGTAAGAAGACCAAAGGAACTTAACAGGACTAAAGACAAGGGAAATAACTAGTCCTAAAGGAATTTTTTTTTTTATGGAAGTAACTAAATGAAAGGGAAGTAACCAGGCTAAAAGAAAGTTACCAGACTAAAGGGAAATAGCTAGACCTCTTGTGGGGGTTTTCTTTTAGTAAAAGTTTTACGGCACTCACAACTGCATAAGATCATATATGAGGGGGGCTCATTCATTCTCCAGGGACATGTTACATATCAATGACAGTGCATGCTCCATTTATGTATAAATTATATATAATATATATTCACAAACGTGCGCACGCGCGCATGTAGGTACATTATATTAAGTTAACAACATGATGTCAGTGTGGCACTGGGATACTGTGACTTAAGTATTTTAGTCTGTTCTTACTTATTATATCTATATAAAAACGAATCTTGTTTTGAGCCTGAGAAAAAAACCAGAACCAGAATATCCACTGTCAAGAACCAGTGTGAGTGTCAAGGTTTATATAATAAACGTGAAAGACAAAAATTATTGCTCTAACTCAAAGTAAAGTAATAACATGAATGGCTCAAGTAGACCTATTCAGTGTGAGAGTTTTAAAAACTGTGGGAGGGCAAGATGTAGTGACACTGAAAATCTGCGAATCTTGAACAGAAAGATAAAATATAGAATATACAATACATAATATAATTTATTATCACCTACCCAATGAAATGGGAACTCTTTAGTTACAAAAAACACGGCTTACAAGGTTTGAGTATGACAGATCCCGATTCCATACTGTCTCTAGAAGGTTGAGCTGACCGAGTTCGGACTTTTGCCATCTGTAGGAACCTGGAACCTGTGCTTCTTGTTCCTTCATTTCAGGCATCTGTCATCTATAGCCAAATAAACCTACCAGTACACATGATCTACACACCCAGTACACTGCTACACACCCAGTACACACCGGCACACCCAGTACACACCTACACATCCAGTACACACCTACACATCCAGTACACACCTACACAAACAGTACACACCCAGTACACAGCTACACAGTGTACTATCCTTCACTTCAGCCATCTGTCATCTACACAATTTTGTGCATACGGAGTTATTGGTATCATCTTAAGGCCTGTTCATTTGCCTTGCTTTTGGTGAAAAAATTATCCATCTATGTTGAACAGAAGTCGAAATATTTTCGATTGAAAATATCAGGGTCGCCTGGTTTCAGAGGTAAAATTAGCGAATACAGCGTGGTGTCAAATCTGGATGGGCTTTCAGCGCCGGTGTAAACGGCCTAAACGGGGTCATACAGAGAGAGCTGTCGGGTTTGTTGTCTTAGGCATTGAGGCATATCATTTGCTGTCTTAGGTATACACCTGATGGGAACATATCGTTTGTTGTCTTAGGTATACACCTGATGGGAACATATCGTTTGTTATCTTAGTCTTAGGTATATACCTGATAGGAACATATTTGTTGTCTTAGCAATACACCTGATGGGAACATATCATTTGTTGTCTTAGTAATACACCTGATGGGGACATATCATTTGTTGTCTTAGGTATACGCCTGATGGGGACATATCATTTGTTGTCTTAGGGTATACGCCTGATGGGGTCATATCATTTGTTGTCTTAGGTATACGCCTGATGGGGACATATTATCATTTGTTGTCTTAGGTATACGCCTGATGGGGACATATCATTTGTTGTCTTAGGTATACACCTGATGGGGACATATCATTCAAGCTGACATTTAATGGGTATGGGGGGAGTGAGGAAGGGAGTATGCAGAAGTAGCCACTGAACACCCTGGAACTCTTTCCACAAAAGCCTAGAAGATCACAGACGTGAAATCCCAACAGCTCCTGGGACAAAGGCCGTTCTCTTCAAAGACTCCTTCCACGAGAATCTGCGACAACTTTTCCCAATTAGGAACAAACCAATTTCATTTAAAAAATATAAACCAATGTACAAAAGTTTTTAAAATGCATAGAAAATGGAGGTAGTCAACCTGGTACTGGTACTAATACTGAGGGTAATTTGCCATTTACCAAGAAAAAAAAAAGAAATTCCATTCAGATAGATGTATCTAGATTCTCTATATATTATAGAGCTAATGTTTCACATGATCGTCGGTCGTGGCACGCTGGAAAATAATAAACGGGGGTCATGGAATAATGAGCTGAGCTGTTGGGGGGGGGTGCGCAAAAAACTGAAATTAAACTAGTGGGAGTGGAGGGGGGTGGACGCTTATTCGATACCTTAGAGTAGGAGTTTTGTGCACGACGGCAAGGAAAATAGGTATCCTGGAATTGTACCTTGACAGTGAGTGCACGACAGCAAGGAGAATAGGTACTCTGGAACTGTACCTTGACAGTGAGTGCACGACGGCAAGGAAAATAGGTGCCCTGGAACTGTACCTTGACAGTGAGTGCACGACAGCAAGGAAAATAGGTACTCTGAAACTGTACCTTGACAGTGAGTGCACGACAGCAAGGAAAATAGGTACTCTGGAACTGTACCTTGACAGTGAGTGCACGACGCTTTGGTTGGGGCGTCCTGTTTACAAAGTTTTCATTCATTAAGTGTGGGTGATTGGAGGGTGCTCTGGTGTGGTTTGCTCCTCCTCTCCTACCAAACGGCTATCGTCCATATGTCGTATCCTCCTTCGTTTTTGTGTTAATCACTCTCTTTTGCCTCTCTCATCCCCGGCACTTATAATACTATGACTTTATTGTGTCTCAGGTGTCGTACAACTAGTACTTAAACATAGTTTTCATTGAGTTGCGCAAGCCTTTTAAGGCACCCCCCCCCCCCAATCCGGGGCGATGCTACTGACTGAAGTGTCTTTAAGCCATTCCCAAAGAGGGGACATTAACATATTCTTATGCGCAGTAGATTTGTAAATTGGCTGATTCATCATTGTCATGCTCATAACTGTGCCTGAACTGCAACAGGGAACTGCTACTTTTTTCCCTCTAATCCTTACTATCGTCATTTTTCCTCTGCTTCTTTTGTATGTTTATCCCACTCTTGTGATATGCTATTTCCCGGGTGCCTTGATATAGTCGAAGCAGACTTTGTGCTGTTGAAGCTAGAGAGGTTAGCAGATTCCCTGTAAAAACTTCTCAGTTGACATTCACCCCTTAGCGCTCATGTGACCTTGTGCAGTTGCGAGCGCCGTAAAATCTCTACTACCCCCCCCCCCCCAACTTTTAAGGCGCCTCTCGCCATCATGCCAGAGGTCAACTTAAACCCAGGTGAAAATCAATGAACAACACCTGTCCCCCACTACATACGCAGGCAAACAATCAGCTGGTTTGGACATCTGACACGTATGGCACCTCACCAGCTTGCCAGTAAAGCGGACTACCCATAAAAAAATCAGGGTACCAGGCAAGAGGAAGACCAAGAAAGACCTGGATCCAGGATACCCTGAAAACATATAACATCCCTCCCTGACAGGCCATCCAACTTGCAAGAGACAGAAAGCCCTTTTTCCCCTCGACGCCCTAGAGGTACAAGAGGAAGGATGATAACGTCAAGTAAGCCCATCTTTCTGACGAACCTGAACTGTGGAGCTCTCGTTGCCTAAAGGTTGAGTTCGTCTCTCAGTCAAAATGTCCACATTTCTAAACCTGCCAGCTACGAAACAATTGTCTCCTCTAAATCCCTGGTTACACGTAACGATAAATTGTACTAAAACTGGACGATCTGTCGATCATGAGACAAATCACCAGGTGTAACCACAAAATTGTACAAAGTTTGGACGATTGGACAATGGCTTGGAGACTCGGTCGAGAAATCAAGCGCTGCTAGATATTTTCCCTTTCCTTTCATTAACCAACCACTTCCATCCTCTTTTCAAAGAAAATACCCCGAAAAATTTCCCAAACAAACAGAAAAAAACCCATCATCTTCACCACTGCCACCACCATCACAATCACAACCATAACCATCACACCCACAACCACCACCATCACCACCACCACCACCACCATCACCACCACCACCACCACCATCACCACTCAATATCACCTTCATTATCATCACCACCACCATCACCATTCACCATTACCATCACCACCACAACCATCACCAACACCACCATCCATTCAACATCATCATCACCATTCAACGCCATCACCACCACCACCACCACCACCATCACCGTCATCATCACCACCACCACCACCACCACCATCACCACCACCACCACCATCATCATTCAACATCATCACCACCATCACAATCACCCCCACCATCATCATTCAACATCATCACCACCACCACCATCACCACCACCATCACAATCACCACCACCATCGTCATTCAACACCATCACCACCACCACCATTCAACATCCCCATCATAATTATCCTGAACAGCAGCAAACAAATTACGATGAACAAACAATTTGTTTTGAAGAACCTAGTAGGAACTGTAAACATGATTGATTGATTGAGTAGGTATTTTACGGCGCTATTGACCCAATTCTGGTCATTTAAGCGCCAACAGGTTTCACCGCAATAAAATTAAACGTGTCTTAGTAAGAGTTTTTCGGAGCTTGCAACCGCACACAGTCACACTATCATCATTATGCTTAAAGGGCAGACAGACAGACATTTATGAAAATTTTTGTAAATATGGTAAAGACTTATTTACATTTGTATAATACAATATCAATTTCAGTGTATGTAAATATATACACTGACAACGATAGCTATGTATTTCTATATGTGTTTGTAAATAGTCCTATTTCTTTAACAAAACTTAAATTTTTTCTGGGGTCAACAATGTCAAAAAGGGTTTTGATACTCGTATCTTTACATTGAAAATACTTCTTACGTACACATTCTGTTAGGATGTGCCGAACTGTGAAATATGTGTTGCACGCCACGCAAAAAGGAGCTTCCTCTCCTTCGAGTAAATGTTTGTGCGTGACGTGCGTGTGGCCTATCTTTAATCTGGTATAAATCACATTTTCTCTTCGTAAGAGAGACAGGGGCTTCCTGTGCGAAAATTTCGGTTGAATGTAATGGAGTTTGTTTTGTATTTGTTGATTCCAAATTTGGGACCAGGAGGATGTGATGTGTTCTTTTACTTTCGGTTTCATGTCAGAGAAAGGGATTTTACTATTTTTGTTTTCAGTCAGTTTTAGAGATTCTTTGGCAAATTTGAGAACAGTTTCGTTGCCACCAATGCCAACATGGCTTGGAAGCCAAGCTATTGTAATAGTTTTTCCAGACTGAAGTAGAAAATGCAGTTTAATTATAAGTTTTAAAATTCTGTTGTCGGAGGTGTCAGAGCGCTCTAAAGATTTCAGACGAGAGAGAGAGTCTGAAAGGATTAGGAAAGTAGACTTGGTTGATTGATATTTAGGGCCATTTCAACAGTTGTATTATAGCCTAAGCAGTGTAGACGGAGGCTTCTGAGTGGAGTTTCATTAAGCTTAAGCTGTGTGGCGATGCAAGGCAGCAGCTCCCTGAGGAGTCATTTTTGGATCCGCCTGTAAAGAGTTTCTCTGCTTCAGGGTATCTATATATTAGTTGTTTGTATGAGTTTAGGTTAATTCGAGACGTTAATGTACCCCCTTTTGGGAATGGCCTCAAGACTCTTCAGTCAGTAGCACCGCCCCGGGGCGTTATTAAGAGTTTTACGGCATTTGCAACACAATAAGGTCATATAAGTGCCGGAGATTAGAAGTATTACAAGAGAGTAACAAACATAAAAAAGAAAGAGGAGAGATAAAGAAGATAAATGTTTGATAAGAAAGAAGGAGCAAACTACAAAAGAGCACCCGCCAACCACCAACACCACTTAGACGTGGGAAAAAGTAAGACAGATAGAAAGAAGTAACTGAGGGAAAGAAAAGAAGTAGGACCTTTAGTTTTGGTAAGAGTTTTACGGCACTTGCAACACAATAAGGTCATATAAGTGCCGAAGATTAAAGGTGTTACAAGAGAGTAACAAATAAAAAAAAAAGAAGGAGTAGGGATAAGGACGATAGATGTTTGGTAGGAAAGAAGAAGCAAACCACAGCACAGCACCCGCTACTAGTGGCGCTGTTCAATCACTCACGATGAAAAGTTAATGAACATGAACACATAGCCAATAATACCACCCAAAAAAGACAACATACAGTCAGTGAGATATATTCCACACAGCAAATTTATTCAATATATTTTTCAACTTCCCGGAAAAACGGAGCTCTTTACACAGTTCTGACAAGTCCAGTTTTGCATAAAGACAGATAAACTGACATACCTTATATCTTCAATCAAGCCTCTGTCACTGGTCACAAACTTTTCCTTCAAACAAACAAACTAAAGAATGTTCTGAGGGGTCAACAATGAGGTCAGAGGTAAGTCATTATATGAGGTCTTAGAGTCAACAACGAGGGGTCTGGGTAAATTCAAGGCACGAGTCCTTAAGGGTGAGCAACATGGGGTTGGAATAAAGGTAAAGTTCTGTAGGGTCACAAAGAGGGGTCAGAGCTAAGTCAAGACATGAGTCCTCAGGGTCAATAATCAATGTGAGGTCAGACTAAAAGGTAAAAAACAAAGTGGGTCAAACTATTAGGTAAAGTTTTTAAGGGTTACAAAGAACAAAGAAGAGTTGCAGCTAAGTCAAGACATGAGTCCTGTGGGTCAACAACGTGGGTCAGGTTTAAAAAAAACTGTCGGACTAAAGTTGAAAATAAAGCTGTCAGACTAAAGGTAAAAACAAAGCTGTCAGACTAAAGGTAAAAATAAAGCTGTCAGACTAAAGGTAAAAATAAAGCTGTCAGACTAAAGGTAAAAATAAAGCTGTCAGACTAAAGGTAAAGTTCTGTATGATCACTAAGAGAGGTCGGAGCTAAGATAAGATAAGACTTTGTTGTCCCACACGGAATTTTTTCTTGGCTGTACAGGATCATAAAAACACATGCAGGTATACATAAAAATTAAATTATATATTACTCTCATTAAAATTCAGTATGAAAAGAAAAGTAAAGCTGACAGTACATATATCGCATCAAATGCATTATTTCATTCCACCACATGCAGGAATTTAATAACAAGACCTTTAGAGTTATATAGAGATAAAACTCGAAAAGCAATTCACATTGATCTTTATTCTAACAATAGTCTTATGTTAGATGGTAAGACACTTCTTTTGTATCTTTCTTTCTTTGTTTTTAGAGGTACATATCTGCCGCTGCGTGATCTTACAATTTGCGTTGAAAGGGGATGCGATGGGTTGTTTAGAATGCAGTTTATCTTGTTTATACTTGTGATCAATGTAGGGTCGGAGTAAAGGTAAAAACAACATGTGGTCGGGCTAAGGGGAAAAACAACATGGGTCAGACTAAAGATCAAGTTCTGTAGGGTCACCAAGAGGGATCGGACTAAAGGTCAAGACATGAGTCCTGACGGTCAACAACATGGCGTCGTAAAAATAAACGTGGGGTCGGAGTGAAGGTTAAGTTCTTTAGGGTCACCAAGAGGAGATAAGACATGAGTCGTGAGGGTCAATATCGTATGGTCGGACTAAAGGTCAAGGCGTGAGTCATGAGGGTCAATATCGTGGGGTCGGACTAAAGGTTAAGACATGAGTTGTGAGGGTCAATATCATGGGGTCGGACTTAAGGTCAAGACATGAGTCGTAAGGGTCAATATCGTTGGGTCGGACTAAAGGTCAAGACATGAGTCGTGAGGGTCAATATCGTGGGGTCGGACTAAAGGTCAAGACAAGAGTCGTGAGGGTAAATAACGGAAGTTCGAACTAAAGGTTAACTTCCAAATGATCAACAATTAGGGGTTAGAGCTATGTCAATAAAAGCCCCACTAAATGGTCACCAGGAGGGGTCGGAGCTAAGTCAAAGAGCCCTAAAGGGTTATAACATAGGGGCGGAGTAAAGTTCTTGCAATTCATTTGTTAGAAATGACTTGCAGCATTAAAAAGTGCTGTCAATTTTTATCAAATCGGTGGACTTCAGACTTTTCACAATTACAAACTTCTGGTCAAGAAAATACTGGTGGTATCAGAACGTTTACCACAGAAGGTCAAAGGCCAAACTAACAACAGGCACTGCTTGTTTATTTGTTAATGATCAAGTGAGTAAACATATTGACAGCACCAACAAACTGCAAGGAACATTTCAGAATACTAAATCTTCTCCAACAACCTCACACCCAAGCTAAAAATTAGCAGACAGCTCTTCCCATCTGTTTGACAAGAAAAGTGGCTAGACCTTCTGATGTCACCAAACTTTGTACTGAAAGTAAAGAACAAAATGTCTTATCATTTTAAATCAATGACCTTGTATCTAAGTGGCTTCATAACAAAGTCTACAGCTTGACATCATACAAGGAACATTGTTTAATCGAGACTTTACTGGTTTTTACAGCACTGTCAACAAAATTACATGCAAGAGAAATAAAACTAAATGGTCAGCTGTTAAAATTGCCCGTGGTGGTTATCCGGAGGAATGAGAAGTCCATTCAAGAGTAGCTGCATGTTGGCGGGAGTCTACATGGCTGGCAATTGCCCGTTAGTTCTTGACTGACTGATGGAAAAAGGATTTCACAGTTCTGTTGACACAATTTGATCGTGTTGGCACAGCACTCTCCTTTGGCTGGTTGTCATGGGTTGATCGTGTTGGTAAAGCACTCTTCTTTGGCTGGTTGTCATGGGTTGATCGTGTTGGTACAGCACTCTCCTTTGGCTGATTGTCATGGGTTGATCGTGTTGGTACAGCACTCTCCTTTGGCTGATTGTCATGGGATGATCGTGTTGGTACAGCACTCTCCTTTGGCTGGTTGTCATGGGTTGATCGTGTTGGTACAGCACTCTCCTTTGGCTGGTTGTCATGGGTTGATCATGTTGGCACAGCACTCTCCTTTGGCTGGTTGTCATGGGTTGATCATGTTGGTACAGCACTCTCCTTTGGCTGGTTGTCATGGGTTGATCATGTTGGTACAACACTCTCCTTTGGCTGGTTGTCCTGTGCAGAAGGGGGATGCTACCACCCAGGGTGAGTCGAAGACCCTTGTTGTCTGAACAGGGGATCTGCTTCTTGGCTGGCCAGGCTGTCAACTGTTGGCACAGCAGCTTTCTAAGAGAAAAGAAATAAGTTAGCTGGAGTTACTAAATTTGAGCAACGACAAGTACGTAGATGCAATAGTGGGCAATTATAAAATATGACTACAAAGAAAAAGAAAAAGTAAGTGTTTTAAGGCGCTCGCAACTGCATAAGGTCATATGAGCACACGGTACATATTAAACTTTTTCAGTTGGTAGGAAATTTTGTTGCCAGAGTGGCGGCCGAAGCTTACTCTTATCGATTTTAGACCACCAAGGGATCTTTAACGAGCGCAACTTGCACACAGGCCCTCCAAGATTTTTCGCCATTGTCCGAGAAGGCTAGGAGTAGATCTTTCTTACCAGAAGATCAGGGGCGTGGCTGAAAGACGGTATTAAGAAAGAGCCAAAGAATAGCAGTAGAAATGCAGCAGAAAGAGTCAGGAGCCCAGAGGAGGGGGCAAAGGAGGTGAGGGGGTGAAGAAGGACCTGACATTGGCACCCTCAACCCACCCAAATAAGATGTCTACTGAGACAATTGTTCATGCATGCAGATCTTCCAAATAACCGTCTTTCTCAGTACTAATTAAAAGTACAGAACAACATTTATAAAAATCTGTAAAAATGTTTCATCATTTTCCCTTTTCACCTAAATGCAAAAATAAAACTTCAACATTGAAATCAGACTCACCAATAGGTATTTTTTAAATTTTACAGTAATAATTAACAAATAATGTTTCAAGACATATTTCACAGACAAATACAGGTCTGCAGGTTGTCCCGGTGAGGAAGACGAGTCGATTAAGGAAATCCTATGCCATCTATGTAACTTTCTTTCAGTTTTAGAGAATAAAAATCTGTCAGTAATTCTTAAAAAATTTTCTTCCCTTTTTTCAATTCTACTATATTATACATCTCATGCAAAGATATGTTCTTTTCTATCTAGACCTTTACAAAAACTAGGATCTTTCAGGAGTCAATAAAATTAAAAAGGACATTATGTTGGAGTATCTAAAATATTTAATATACTTGTCTTTAAATACGACGCCTTCAATTAAAAAGCCAGTTTAACGTTGGTCTAAAGTTAGTAAATACCTTTTATCTTTTTTCCTTCTCACCTAAAAACAAAAATTAAAACTTTTCCATTGAAGTCAGACACTCCCAGGTCAGACACTCCCAGGTATTTTCAAAAACTTATTGAAATAATAAACAAACTATGTTTCAAGACACACTTAACAGATAAATACCTCCTGTCGATGGTCCGGACGTGGTATTCCTTGTGTAGTCGTCCCGATCATCCTCCGCTGGGTCCTGGTGATGAAGACATGTGTCAATTAGGAATATCCTCTTCCATCTGTTCAGTTTTTATGTTTCAGAAAATCAAAAGAGTTGTTATAACATTGTTTACTGTTGGTTTAAAAGATCAAAAGGAATTTAGAAAAATCTGTCCGTAAATACAATTCATCATATTCCGTTTTCACCTAAATTGAAAAAAAAAAAGACTTTTACATTGAGCTCATGTCCATGAATAGGTATTTTTCTAATTTAATTGAACTAATGGACAAATGGTTTTCCACGACATATGTATCATGACTCAGTGGAATCCGGAGCTTGTCAATTTTTTGGGAATATGGAGTTATTGCAATCATTTTAAAGGTTTTTCATTTGCCTTGCTTTCAATGAAAAAATATCCATTTATCTTTAGAAGAAGTCGAGATATTTGCAATTGAAAGAGGTGGAGTCACCTGTTTTCAGAAGTTCAGAAGTAACAGTAGCGACAAAATGACCACTAAAGATTTAGAGTTATTGGAAACTGCAAATTTACATTTCTAGTGTCTCTAATCAACGTTTTCCGTAAAATACACACATAAAAGTGTTTTTGAATGAACATGCAAAGGTGATAAGCCCAAAAACAAAAATAAAGATCCAGTCTGGCCAAAAATTGCAGATTTCTCAGATTTAATTATTTTGACGAGCGCTTGATCTCACTACAATGCCTCACATATTACTTCACAGACAAATACATCCTGTCGATGGTCCGGCAGGGCTTTCCCTGGTATTTCACGACAGCATGATTTCACCACAATGCCTCACATATATATATATATATATATATATATATATATCGCTAAAAATCTCGATTTCGTTTTGACTAGACTTAAAAAATCAAGGAGCATTATTTCTGAAAATAATTGTCGGGAATATCTAAAATATTTAAAGCACACTTTGAGTGAGCAATTTTAAAGGACATTAAAAAGCAAATTACCTTCTGAGGAGGATTGACATGCATCTTAAGCGATCCTCGGGTTGGAAGTCCTTCTTCCGGTCTTGACGATCACTTGAGCAGCATACCCGTAGAAGTAACCCAAGGCAGAGAATGTCGTGAGTGGCCGGAGGGGGCAGCCAAAGCCGAGGGTGGAGATGCTGATAGAGGGGACAGTGAGAGGGGAGACGAGGCGTCTTCGCGGATGGTTCGATGCATTGTGGGGTCAAGTCCTGATGGGCTTTCGGCGGCCATGATGGCGGGGTCATGCAGAGAGAGCAGTTAGGTGCCACCAGTAACCACCTCTAGCATGTGCATGGAGATGAGAGCTGTCACAAAAGCCTCTGACTGGAAAAGGGCCATGGAATGTCCGACTGCCATCTTAGTCATTGACCCAATGAGTGCCCTCGAGCAGGTAAAGAGACCCATCCTGTGTGCAGACTGGCTAGATTTGACGCAAAGCAGCGACTCGCAGGGGCTGAATGGATCTTGAGCAATGGTCAATAAGGAGTTTGAGGCAATGAACGTGCTGATTAGCTTGCCGGCCAGCTCATCAGCACGTTCATTTTTGCCTCAAAGTCCTACATGACCAGGGCTCGGGATCCATGCTGCCTTTGTGAGTCTGCTGCTTGGCATCACCTCTAACCAGTCTGCATACAGCATGGGTTTCTTCACCTTTTCGAGGGTGCTCATCGAGTCGGTGACAGGGATGGCAGTGTGACACTCCGTCGCCTAAATCCAGTTTGGGGCTTCTGTGGTGGCTTTCAATATATGCACGTGCTGGGCGTGGCCTGGTGGCACTAAACTGCTTTCTCTGTGTGACTCCGTTTACACGGCCGCAGAGGGCCCATCAGGATTTAACCCCACGCCGCACTGACCCATCTGTGAAGACGCTTTGTCGCCCTTCTCACGTTCTCCTCTGTCGGCGTAACTACCTGGGCGTTGGTTACCCCTCTAGACAGTAACGATATCACTCGCCGAGGGCTGCTTCCAGTGGACTATACCGCCCAAGTGTGTCGGTGACGCTGACCCATTCGCTGGCCTTGGGGACATCTTCCTTGCCGATCATCCACATCAGGGAGAAAGGTTTAAATGTCATAATTACACTTATAATTTAATACAAGAGCTGTGTTGGTAAATGAGAAAAGTGTATTTTTGAAAATTATACTTACAATTAAAAGTCACAGGCTATCACATTTTTTAGAAAGGCCTTAATGCAAAAAATCAGAATTATAATTAAAAGCCAGAGCCACAGATGCAAATATTTGTAGTTTTCTAGTCACAACATAGGAAAAAAAGTTTTTAAAATTGAGACTCAATATTGAGGAGGAGATCAAGAACACATATTGCAAAGAGAAATACCTTTTGGGCAGATCATCTCTCATGACTCATCATTATAATATTGTTGACTGTTGCTTGAAAAAGTCATAAAGACATTTAGAAAAATCTGTAAGTAAATACGTTTAACCATTCTTTTCCTAAAAACAAAAATTAAACTTTTAAATTGAAGTCAGATACACCCAGGTATTTTCCAAAACTTATTGAAATATTTTTTTTTTTATGTTTCAAGACAAACTTCACAGACAATAAATACCTCGTGACGATGGTCCGGCCGTGGTATTTCTCGGGTATTCGTCCCGATCATCCTCAGTTCCAGCGGAGGGGTCCTGGTGATGAGGACATGTGTCAATTAGGAATATCCTCTTCCATCTGTACAGTTTGGGTTTTTTTGTTTCAGAAAATAAAATGAGTCATTATTACATAGTTTACGGTTGGTTTAAAAGGTCAAAAGGACATTTAGATAAATCTGTCCCTAAATACAATTGATCATTTTCTGTTTTCACCTAAATTGAAAATAAAAGACTTTTACATTGAACTCAGGTCCTTTGATAGGTATTTTTCTAATTTTATTGAACTAATGGTCAAATGGTTTTCCACGACATATGTATCACGACTCAGTGGAATCCGGAGCTCGTCAATTTTTGGGCATATGGACTTATTGGGATCATTTTACAGGTTTTTCATGTGCCTTGCTTTCAATGCATAAATATCCATTTATCATGAAAAGAAGTTGAGATATTTGCGATTGAAGGAGGTGGAATCGCCCGGTTTCAGAAGTAACAGTAGAGGGGAAATGACCGTCAAATTTTACAGTTCTTGAAAACTGCAAATGTATATTTCTTGTGCCTCTAATAAAAGTGTTTTTGAATGGACATACAAAGGTGATGAGCCAAAAAAATTTTATTAGATCCTAACTGGCTGAAAAATGTCCATTTCTCAAATTTCATTATTTTGAGGAGCACCTGATCATACCACGATACATCACATATTACTTCTCAGACAAATACCTCCTGCCGATGGTCCGGCGTGGTACTCCTTGGTAGTCGTCCGTATCATCCTCCACTTCAGCAGAGGGGTCCTGGTGATGAAGACATGAGTCAATTAGGAATATCCTCTTCCATCTGCACAGTTTCTTATTTTGTTTCAGAAAATAAAAAGTCGTTATAAAATTGTTTACAGTCGGTTTAAAAAGACAAAAGGATAATCATAAAATCTGTCTGTAAATACGTTTAAAGATTTTCCTTCTGCTAGAAGCAAAAATTAAACTTCTACATTGATGTCAGACACACTCAGGTAATTTCCAAAACTTACTGAAATAATAAACAAATTATGTTTCAAGACACACTTCACGCACAAATACCTCCTGCCGATGGTCAGGCCGTGGTATTCCTTGGGTAGTCCTCCCGATCATCCTCGGCTGGGTCCTGGTGATGAAGACATGTGTTAATTAGGAATATCCTCTTCCATTTGTACAGTTGTTTTGGGGTTTTTTTGTTTCAGAAAATCAAAAGAGTCTTTATAACATTGTTTACGGTTGGTTTAAAAGATCAAAAGGAATTTGGAAAAATCTGTCCGTAAATACAATCCATCATTTTCCGTTTTAACCAAAATTGAAAAAAAAGACTTTTATATTGAACTCATGTCCGTGGATAGGTATTTTTCTAATTTTATTGAACTAACGGACAAATGGTTTTCCGCGACATATGTATCACGACTCAGTGGAATCCGGCGCTCGTCAACTTTTGAGCATATAGAGTTATTGGAATCATTTTAAAGGTTTTTCATTTGCCTTGCTTTCGATTTTTTTTTAAATCCATTTATCTTGAGAAGAAGTCGAAATATTTGCGATTGAAGGAGGTGGAGTCGCCTGGTTTTAGAAGTAACAGTAGCGGGAAAATGACCACCTTAAGATTTAGAGTTCTTGGAAACAGCAAATTTACTTTTTTTTGTGGCCTTAATCAATGTATTTTCATAAAATACACACATAAAGGTGTTTTTGAATGGGCATACAAAGATAATAAGCAAAAAAAAAAAAAACGAATTCCAATCTGGCCGAAAAATGACGATTTCTCGGATTTCATTATTATGACGAGCGCCGGATCTCACCCCGATTCATCGAGCATCACATATTACTTCACAGACAAATACCTCCTGCCGATGGTCCGGCCGTGGTATCCCTGGTGTCGTATACACAGCACTTCAGCAGACCACCCGCTGTTAGCTTCTCATGTGGGTGCTGGCTTTCTGAGAAAAATAATTAACAAGCTTAGCTAGTTTGTAAACTTTTTTTGAGTATGAGTAAAGAGAAGTGCATCAATGGAATAATGATTATTAAATGTAGGGGAAAATAGACAAGACAGACACAAACAACAGGGGTAAGGAAAAGAGAAGGCCCTGCCAGTGGCACCCGCCACCCACCGACAATGACAAATAGCAATATATTGGTTTTTGGAATGAGTATGTATTCTATATTGAAATAGAGATAATAAGTCAATGGAATTGCCACACACAGAATGTTCAAACATTGGCCTGTCTTACTACATGCAGGGCTATTCCCGGTAACTGACAGGACATTTGACCAATACTTTCTTACAGGGCCAGCTTTTTAGAGACACCTTAATACAAACATGAAATTCCAAGTTGAACCAATGGGTATTCTTTTGATATTAAAGTAATAATGAGTTAAATGATGTCCTTACAGAAGACTTCAGTCTCAGTGAGCAGAGGAAGGAGGGGGGGGGGA
>NW_004797540.1:907703-935848 GCF_000002075.1 Aplysia californica | reverse complement strand
CTTCTTTCTTATCAAACATCTATTGTCTTTATCTCTCCTTCTTCTTTCTTATCAAACATCTATTGTCTTTATCTCTCCTTCTTCTTTCTTATCAAACATCTATTGTCTTTATCTCTCCTTCTTCTTTTTTGTGTTTGTTACTCTTTTATAACACCTCTAATCTGCGGCACTTATAAGACCTAATCGTGTTGCAAGTGCCGTAGAACTTTTATTAAAACTAAAACACTCCTCCGTTTTTAATGTTTTATGTTTGTTACACTCTTGTAACAATTAGGAGGAGACCAAGCCCATCATCAGCCCTGATGACCCCAGAAGCCCCACCCCTCTCAGGGAAGCTCAGCGCAGTAAGGACCCAACAGTTGCGGAGAGCTCACCCTCAATGGTGCAGATGGTCGGAGGTCCTAAGGGTGTGAATGTGCCGAAGGATGGAGCACCTGAGGGTGTGAGTGCACAGAAGGATGGAGCACCTGAGGGTGTGAGTGTGCGGAAGGACGGAACACCTGAGGGTGTGAATGCACAGAAGGACAAAGGACCTGAGGGTGTGAGTGCGAGTGGGATGCCGGCTGTCGAAGAACTGGAGCAAGCGATAGAGGAGATTGAAGAAGAGCTTGGCCTGGACTTGGATGGGGTCAACATCGATGACTTTGATATGGTAGTGAGTTCGCTCTGTTTCGCTTCTCAGTTAACACTTATTTGAATATTTCTATTATATTTGTTAAATACAGTGCAGCCTCTGCATAACGACCTTCGATATAACGACATCCTCTGTATAGCGACATGTCCTGATTTTTTCCTTATATATGTCATTAGTTATATTTTTAGTTGCCTCTCTATAACGATAACTCTCTATAACAACATTTTTTTCTGGTCCCCACGATTTCATTATAGAGAGGCTGCACTGTAGTTTTATTCTATATATACAAAAAAATATTTCTTTTAAAAGCCACACCCTACTCAAGACATTAAATTCTAGATATTCTCCAGAATTTTAGAAAACAGCTGAATGAATGACTGCTTTCAAATTGCAAGGAACTTTATCATCAGCATCTGGGCATGTTTTATAGTGTTAAAATCCAAGATGGCAGCTTTTCCATGGTATCATGTAAAGAGTGGATAACAGAAATCATTGCCTGATTGTCAGTCCTTGTCTGGTTTAAGTAATCATCCAAGATTAGGATGATTATTAAAGATTATGAGATTAAGAAGATAACCGTTAGTGCTGTTCTCTCCTTCACAATAGTTTTCACTTTCGGCTTCTTTCATAACTTATAGTTATAGTTATAGCTTTATTAAACATTTTCAATAAATTATTGGACCAGATTCAGCTCCCATGTTCAAACTAAAAAAATGTCTTTGAAAACGGTGTTTTTATAGTTTTATACGTTCACTAATAGTTGTGAAGCATTGAGGGGCATAAATATAGCATGCTGTAGGATGTTGATATATTATGCTATATAGATGCAATTACTATTTTGAATATATTTTTTTATATAATCACTGTTATTAAATATAGTATATTTTTAGTTTGAGACATTTCTTCTTCAAGACACAACAGCTAGGGCATTATCTTTTCTGGGTACTTTGCACAGATTTCAGTTTTAGAGGTGATTGATATTCAGGATCACTTGTCGCTAGCTTCACTATTTTTTCTTTCTCTTTCAGGACGATTTTGATGAAGAGGAACTCTTGAAAGACTGAATGAACCACACCTGGATTAGAAAGAAACTTTCTGCAGCTACCATCCCAACATCCCAGTTTATATTCCACTCACGTTAGAGTGAAAAAGAAGGAGAGAGATGATAAATGACACGGATTGAAGAAATAAAATAGCAGATATTGATGAATGAGAGAAAGTGCAAGAAAGGAAAGCGATGGTGAGGGTGAGAGTGAGAGTGAAATACGTTGTATTCATTTTATATAAGATCGAGTGACTGAGATGTGATACTACGGAAGCTCTTTCTCTGCATATTCAGCTGCAAAAGGCCAAGCCATATATAAGTTTTGGGAAGAGAACAAAACTCGCGGACAGACGACATGGAATAATGTCAAGAAGCTCGCCCAAGATAGGGAAAAGTGGAAAGTGTTTGTCGGTGGCTGGTACTGGTGGAAAATCTACATTGATCTACGATAAAAGAGGCAATGATGATGATGATAATTGTTATTTTTAACAAAGTATTTTGTAAGTGGACTCCATTTTTACTGACAGACCTCAAATGTTTAAGCTTTTTTTAACACATACGGGATATATCTGTCTCCCCCGGTCAATATCAGTCGTAGGACGCAGTGTGTTATTATCAGCATACGCGAGGCTCGAAAGGCAAAAAAGTGACTTTCCATGAAATTTTTGTTTTTCGGATCAATTGAAAGTTTGTTGTCTTCTGCTTTATTTAACTTTAAGATAAAAATAAACGACTATAATCGACTATAAATTTCAAGTCTCTATCTCAATTCTAAGACCTCCATTGCTATGGAAACATGTTGCTCAACTTCAGAGGCCATTTTCTCTTTTTCGTGTTTTCTCACCTCACACAATTAAAAGCTCTGTATTTTCGTCAAATAAGGTCATATTTACTTCATTTTTGTTTTAAATTGTAGGGAAAAGGTGATAGTTTTTTAAAATAATGTTAACTCATTTTGGAAATTTCCTTCATATGACTGATATTGACCGGCAGGGACACTTATTATAAACATCCCCTTTAATTCTGCACAGACGGTACACTTGTGAGCTAAACTATGAGACCTGTGTAGGTAATATCCTATAGTGTGCAAGAAAGGAGTATCTAACTACATTACTTTCGTTACCTGTTCTGTCCTCTTAAAATTGACAGTTTATTTAAATTGCAAAATAAGTTGTTTGGTAACAAGATAATGAGGACAGGAATCGGCAAAGACATACTCCTTGTTATTTTATGCATTTATTTTTTGACAATGTTGTCTGGGCATACGAGCATGTGGTTGGAGGGTGCCACTGGTAGGTCCTACTTCTTCACTTTCCCTCTGTTGTTTCTGTCTGTCTGTCTGTCTGTCTTACTTTTTCTCAGCACTAAACAACCATTACTGTGTCGATGTGCTTCTCTTTACAAACAAACAAACAAACAAACAAACAAGTGGGCAAGCTGTACGGTGGCATCATGTAGTGATATACTACCTTTTAGACGCTTTTTCTTTTTGCAGACAATACTTTAGACATAAGCCTTAGGGAAGAAGTGAGAGAGAGAGAGAGAGAGAGAGAGAGAGAGAGAGAGAGAGAGAGAGAGAGGGAGAGAGAGAGGGAGAGAGAGCTAGTTTGAGAGAGAGAGAGAGAGAGAGAGAGTAAAAGAGAGGGAGAGAGAGCTAGTTTGAGAGGGAGAGAGAGAGAGAGAGGGGGAGAGGGAGAGAGAGAGAGAGAGAGGGAGAGAGAGCTAGTTTGAGAGAGAGAGAGAGAGAGAGCTAGTTTGAGAGGGAGAGAGAGCTAGTTTGAGAGGGAGAGAGAGATGGAGGGAGAGAGAGATAGTGAGTTTGTTTCATTCACTATAACATATAGATATATATATATAAATAAAAAGAACAATTGACCAGAAGAGTTACATCTTGTTTTTCTTTATTTTCATCAATGTCTGTTTACTGAGGAATTTTTTTTTAACTCCATAAAAAAAAGTCATTTTGGACACCTGGGCAGGCAACAGCTGAGAACACCAAACCAGTTCCGTTCTTGAATGTGAGCTTTCTATGACAACGCCACCAGAACATTCACACACTTCAAGTTCAAGCAACAAAAAAAAAAGAAAAAAGTCTACCAATTAGGTCAATTGATGATAATAATTAAAATTATTTTAATAATAATAATAATAGAATGTCTATAAAAAAAAACAAATAATAACATTTAACACCTAAGGAGGAAGGAAAGTAACGCTATAGACCTTGCTAGCAGTGTACTAACCAGCATGTAGCTAGCCAGCATGGTTAAAAGAGATCATAAATAAAGGAAACGATAGCAAGCAACTTGTAATGATCACAAATGCTAAAACTTGCCAAAGTGGAGGAGGAGGAGGAGGAGGAGGAGGATTGGTATAGTATATTTTTAGAGCGCAAATTTCTGCTTAACAGAAAGCTCAGCGTGCAATACTATCTATTTTGTTACATTGAGAAGAAAAAAAAAGCTTTTCTTTCACATGGAACTTGGCGACCACAGTAAATGACAGTGACAATATGGTAAGTCAGAATGACAGTGACAATATTGTCAGTCAGTCAAGTGCTGTAAGGGTGAGGCACTTCGGCGTCGCTAACAGACGGCTGGAGTACGATTCAGAGAACCTTTTCGAGTATATTGGTCTCTCTGCTGGGAAAAAGCTATTATATCCCTCTCGGCCTGACAGTAGGCTGCAGGCAGGATTGAAACTTGTCCCCTGACTGAATTGTCAAAATTGTGTCGATGATAAACCACATTAACTGAACTCACTTGAGCCTGAGCTCTTTTTCACCCAACAATCATTGCAGCCTGACACTTTTGGGTTATATTGAGGCCTTAACCACAAAAAGATTGTGAAAGCTAACATAATTTTACAAGAGAAAGAAAGAAGTGCTCTCACAGAAAAAGAAAACTGCATTTAATTCGTCCAAACAGTTTTTATTTTATCAATATTTTGAAATGGCAATGTCAGGGGAATATGCACATTTTTTTAATGCCCAATTTATGATAAAATCAACTGTCGCAATGAAGGAGTGACTGCCGTAGTCCATTACTGCTAAAGAAATATCGCACATAACTTCCCAAATTTTTAATGAAACGAAACAAGTGGGTCAACTGTTGTCTCGCCGCTTCCTATAGCTTGTAAACAAATAGCACCGGAGATTATATCAATCGATAAAGCACATCCCGTGTAAATACACGCGATTAGGCTACCGGGTCGGCGGGGCATCTTGCAAATACACGAGTTTGAATAGGCTCAAGTGAGTTGAAAAAGAAACAACACCCCCCCCCCCCCCCCCACTTGCACTGTATTGTCGGTATACAGACTCTTCACCTTGCGTGGAAGAAAATCGTTAGTCTGAATCCAACGTACAAAAGATAGTGCACCATAATCAAGTATCTCTAAGAGGACACAGTAGACCAATAGCCCACACAGCCAAGGATGGCCTTTACTTACACTTACAGACAAGTTCGAAGCAACCCAGCTCTTAAATTACCTAAACTGTGTCAATGGGGCCATAACACATAATGGATAGACTTCAACAATTTGACAAAACATAGAAATGCTCAGAAGCACACTTATGATACATATGTGGTCATGTACACTCATGTCTCTTATTTTAACAAGTAAAGACTCGGATGGCTTTTCAACAGTATCAGGCTAATTTATTATAATATAATATAACAATAAAGCTTCGGTTGATTGATATTTCAAGCCCCAATCAACATAATGCAGATCATTTAGGAGGCTGGCTACTTTGTTCCCCTCTGTCACTCCCAACTTAGGACTGAGATGGCACAGCATCCCATCCCAGGAGAAGATAATGATATTCAATAAACTATACATCCAAGGGTAGCTCTGATGTCATTTAGGGCTGTGCAGTGGAACAGGTGATGCTCCACAGTCTCATATGCATAGTCACACAAGGGACACATTGGGGGAAGTTCCAGATTTATTCTGTTCAGGTGGAAGTTGAGCTGTATATGTTCTGATTAAATTAATTACAATATAATATACGTTACACCAAAATTAGTCCCACTCAACGTAATGTTGCTCATTGTTATGTAACCTGATGTTATTGTTATAACGTAAGGTATCCGTACCTACATCTGCCATGTGGTGTAGCTTAGGTGCTTCGCTGTTGCCCTCAGGAGACCTGACTTAAATTCTCCAGTGGGGATAAATTTTTTTTTTGAGTTTCTGGTTCTTTCTACTTGGATGCTGTATCCCTCTCAGCCCGGGTCGGTCCTGACAGACAGGGTCGGAAGCCCGCCTCCTAGATGATCTAAATTTTGTTGATGTGGCTGTAAAAAACACTTACATTTTAAAAAAAGTGCACCTCTGATTGGGTTTTGAAAAAGTTAGCAAGCTGAAGATTTGCATAAAACCTTCAACAACAAACTTGCACAGACCATAACATCACAAAGGTAGTGAAAGATTTCAACATTAATGCCGAAAGAGAAATGTATCTATTTATAGAAGCTGGAATGGAACTGGAATACAAAGCAGTTGTTGTAGATCTCTTTTGTTGTCGTGACATGTGCTGAGTCGTACAGCCAGTTCGATCAACACTATTTTGTCTTTTAAACATTTTTTTGCTTTTTTTTTTGTCCCGGGTGCAGTTCAACATTTCTTCGTCTCAGAACTATTTTGTCCAAAGCGTTCTTAAATAAAGAGGCACTTTGGACAAAAAAGTTCTGAGGTGACGATCTGATAAGCATCATGAAAGTATTTCCACGGCAAAATCATTGCCCTCATACAAGAAATCACTGGGAGGGAAAAAAAAGTTCCACGAAGAATATAAATACGTTGGACCCATTACAAGTTTGACTTCCAAACGTTCACATAAAGTTCGGGCTCACAACCAGCTGTGCACCACCAGACAGCCCTCACCAGATGAGAACCCGGCGAAATTGGAAAATCTCTTTGAGAAACCTTCTTCAATCTGTCAAGCCTCGGGATTCACTGCCTCAGACACCATAGACTTTTTCTTTTCTCTGAAAGAATCGTAGCTAGATCGGAGACACTCCAGTTCGCTCTTCAAGCCAGCGATTGTGACGGTGAGACTTACAGCTTCTTCAAAGTTCTTCTGGGACATTCTCAGATGCTGAGGGACTAGCACTCCGAACAGATTAACCGGATTGAACAGTTTCTCATTTTTCTTACTGCTGCCGTTATCTTGTGTCTCGGAATCAAACTTCTTCGAATCAGTCCCCTTGTCAGCTATAGAGGTCGAAGCTCCGGAATGTGGGTTTATTTTTGCTTGTGCACTGTCATTTTTCGATTCATTCTCTTGATCAGATTTCTCACGCTTTCTTTGCCTCAACAGACCCTCAGACTGGTCTGCTTCCTTTGGTTGTGAACTAATTTCTTCACTGTCCGAGTCGTCAGACTTGGATTTAATCCTCACAGCGTTCACTTGAAGTTTAAATGTAGGTTTGGATATTTCACCACCACAGTCACTGTGAGCCAAACTTTTAGTAGCGCGTCCACCACTTTCGTCCTTGACTATCACAGTACGCGTGGCGACTAGATCCGCATCCACAAACTGATCAGACGAGACTCTACTCATTCCCAGGCTGTAGCGGGCCCGAGAAATTCCAAGAAATCCATCTTTCATGACCTGGAAAGAAAAAAGGAAAAATGTCTCAGTTTGAATAAGTTTTAAGACTAAAATTAACCAAATACACATATATGTCAAGACACAGAGTTGTAAGTGAAGTGTGTGACATTCTATTCAATTTCAAAATGCTCCTGTAGAATTATATTCTTTCTTATTTTCCCTGGTATGATGGTGTGGCTTTGAGAAACTCTGCTCACTAGCACGTCGAAACCCAGGGAGTTTATTTTGTTTTTGTGTAAATTACCCGATGCTTCTTCTTTCTTCTTGTAACCGTCCTATGGCTAAGGGAATAACTGACTGTAAGACTTTCATCTCACAGGGCAGTTGATTTTACTTAAAGGGCCATTTTTAATTTTCATGTCACAGGGCAGTTGATTTTACTTAAAGGGACATTTTTAATTTTCATCTCACAGAGCAGTTGATTTTACTTAAAGGGACATTTTTTTATTTTCATGTCACAGGGCAGTTGATTTTACTTAAAGGGACATTTTTATTTTCAAGTCACAGGGCAGTTGATTTTACTTAAAGGGACATTTTTTATTTTCATCTCACAGGGCAGTTGATTTTACTTAAAGCCATTTTTTATTTTCATCTCACAGGGCAGTTGATTTTATTTTCAGGGCCATTTTTTATTTTTATCTTACAGGGCAGTTGATTTTACTAACAAGGCCATTTATTATTTTCGTAAAACTCAGTATCATCTCTTGGCTGAAAGGTAGCCACATGCTGTATTTGAAGATTCTCTTTAAAATTATACTTAGTAGCTTCAGTTTTGGGTTGGGAATTTTTTTAAAATTTTGTCAGCGGTCTAGAGGGCCTGATCTATCTTCAATTTAAGAACCGCCAGGAGATCTCTAATGAGAAATTTTCAAACAGAACTTTTGAAATGTTTCGTCCTTTTCCAAGGAGATTACATGTTCAATCTGTCATACCTTGGATCAAAGGGGCCAGAAAGCATGAAGAAAATAACCCGACAGTGTGGGGATTAAACCCCAGACCTCCGGGTTACAGGCGAACAACATAGGCCTACCTGTCAGGTTACTGAGCCCTCCTATGCCAGACCGTTTGCCAAACAATTTGCATAAAACACAGTAAAGCCTACTGTTAGGGCCAGTTTTTTTTTTATAAGAGTTTTACGGCACTTGCAACACAATAAGGTCATATAAGTGCAAAGAATAGATGGGTGACAAGAGAGTAACATACACAAAAAGGAGGAGGGATAAGAACGATAGATAGAACGATAGATATTTGATAGGAAAGAAGGAGCAAACCACACCAGAGCACCTGCCAACCACCCACACTGTTAGGGCCAGTTTTGACTAGACCTGCCAAAAGTTTGGCTCCACAGACCCGTGCGCAACTCACAACACAGAAGTCTAGTCTGTTTACAGACCACAGGTGCTGATTTCAGCCTTAGAAACCGGGGGGGGGGATAAATTTTTTATGTTTTCGGATCGCCCACACCCCTTTGCTGACTATCCATGCCAAAGACACCTTTGATTTCCTGTTTAGACTTCTCTGTTGACATCCATTCTTTGGCGCTCATATGACCTTACGCAGTTGCGAGCACCGTAAAACCTTACTGAAACAAAACAAGACACATCTAACGCCCATGTCCTAAATGCATGTTTTGGTGTAAAAAAGGCTTCTGAAAAGTTGAATTAAACAGTTATGTGTCTCTGATAGAGGTCAATTGTAGTATAGAGTGCACGGCGACATGACAGACAGTCTTTTGAAACAGAATAAATACGTTTTTTTCCCCCATTCGAAAAATGCATGGAGCCAAATCAGCTGTGCAAATGATATTGGTGAGTCTGACTTTGCACATCCAAGTGTTGGGTGAATAAGAGATGTTTTATCGTGACTTTTAATTTAATTTTTTTTTAAACAAACAGAAAGATACCCTTCTCCTCCCGATAAGTCCCAAGTCTTCATTGAGTCCCATTCCGCTGACTGCTATTATATAATACCTGTTGTACCAAGAGTATTAATTATAGAAAATTAAGTAACAATTTCATTTGAGGCTTGAGGTTGTGGGCTGACCAAATTTCTCTAATGTAATGACATCATGCATTAAAAGCACTAACAATGTAGAAGACAAAGACAAAGCTATTTTTATTGGCCAAAGACTTTTTTTTTTAAAACAACTCGTTTGTGCCCCCCCCCAACTACCTGCTCCAATTTCCCTTGCGCTTCATAAAGACTCTCTAGGACATCAAATATCTGTAGGCATGTTTTGTCCAGCTGTTCACAGATTTCCTCCATCGTTGTACGTTCACTTCTGAAAAAGAAAGCAGGTCGCCAGTTCATTTTATAAGTACGGTAACTTAAATGTTATCTTTTGAAGTTCATAGAAAAGGTAAGAAAAGTAGAGCTATGATGAAAGCACTGTAATTTTTTTATTAAAAATTAGGAAGGTAATAACGAGGAAATAACGAACACACTGTGAATATTTTTTAACACATACAAAGGGAAATTTGTACAAAGATATAATTTCTATGTCCTGTCGATTTTGCTATCATGTACGTGCTCAACAGTAGTTTCAATACTGTTCACCAGTATCAAATCACCAAGACAAAGAAATTCAGCATCATACACCAATCACATAATCATTCACACAAGAAAAAATATTTCACATTAAGCATGGACAGCATGTCGATACCGGCAGTATAATAAATTTATAGCCACAAATTGATCTATTGTTGGTGCTGATGCAAGTCGAGTGACCAGTGGCATACATGAAAGGAAGAGGCTAGCCGTACTTAATGACGGCTAGACTGGCAGTCTAGCCGTACTTAAGTACGGCTAGACTAGCAGCAGTCTAGCCGTACTTATTCTTAATATGATGGCTAGACCACAGAATTCAACACTTATAGAACGGGAACTGTACCACGTGACCTGTGAGGAATTGAAGACCGAAAACAATGGCGTCTTGAGGGCACGATTTATCGTTTTCGGAAGTAACCCTATAGCTTTTAAAGCAATAGCGGCTTTTACAAACGAGTGAAAAGTGGGACATTTACTGTCCAGTTTGTAATTTTGAGTAACAGAATTCACTGTGCAACTAGAGATTGGAATTAAGGTTTTAAATTGTTGTGTTTTTGGGTGCAACAACAGAAACAGCAGACATAGAGAGTTTATAAATATAAGATCTACAGAACTGTGAAAAAAAATCGTAACACGGATGGGATTGTTCACAGCACTTCTAGCTTCCCACACACATTTTGCATACGCATATGACCTACGTAATTTTTTAGTAGCTAAACTTGTTACAAGAAATTTGTTTTACACTGAACATATTTTTCACTAGATCTAATTAATGTTCTCAAAACATGCGTTCAATAATTAACTTTATGTCGCCAGCAGAAGTAGAAAAAAGGACGGACTTGCTTTTAAAAGAGATTTAGCTCCAGCTATAAACTTTTTAAAAATCTGTAGAAACCATTGAGTGGGATTTTTTTTTTTATATATATATATTGGGCTTGTATTTATTAAAGAATTTTCTTCAAAGAAATTTCTACAATAATATAGAACTTATAAATGTGTGCAAATATTTGAAAAAAATACTCATCGGTTAAGACGAATTGATATAGATCTAAGTCATTATGTTAAAGTAGGAGAATCTAGACCTAGGTGTTTGATAGTTCAGTAGCCTAGATATTTCATAATAAGTTGCGCATCAAATTTTTGACCCAATGCTACAGTAGTAGAGATAGCGTATTATTTTCATCCGAAACATTAATTTCCGCATCCATACACCTTTTTGGGCCTCTATAAGCACACGTAGTCCTACTTTAATTATGTTACTTTAATAATTGTTTTTGAAAGCATTTTCAATTCCTTTCACTTTCACTTCCCACGCGTGGGCTCATATATTTATGATTATAATTTAAGATTCCAAATCTGACGAATGTATTATTAAATAGCGTATGCTGAGTTAGCAAATGCATTGCAATGCGCGCTATTATCAATTATTGAATTGTAACTAGACTTCAATTTGATCCGTAACAAGAGACCACTTATTTTTTTATACGTGTTCATGAACGTGTGTTTGTTTATTGTGTGCGGGGATTAAAAATTAAAGATTAAAGATTCCAGATCTGACGAATGTATTTATAAAATAGCGTAATAGTGCTGGGTTAGCCGATGCCTTGCGATACACGCTTTTATCAATTAATTGAATTGTAACAGGACTTCGATTTGATCCGTAACAAGACAACACTTATTTTTTCTTATATATACATGTTCATGAATGTGTGTTTGTTTACTGTGTGCGGGCATTAAAGATTCCAGGTCTGACGAATGTATTTATTAAATAGCATAAACCTATAGGGCAGGGGGTGGCCAACGCATTGCGATACGCACTTTTATCAATTAATCGAATTGAAACAGGACTTCAATTTGATTCGTCACAAGAGACCACTTATTTTTTCTTATTCGTGTTAAAAAATATGTGTTTATTTACTGTGTGCGGGGATTACAGGGGGACAAGCCCATCCCCTCGACATGTGATCCAGGGTATGGGGATACATTTTTCTCAAAATGCACACAGCTCTGAAATCCTTGACCAGTGATCACTCGCCATGGAACTCTTTCTGTTGTGACTGTAGACACAAGTTTCTTCATTATCACATCTAAATGAGCCTATCATTCATGCATTAGAAATCACAGTCCCAACACACAGAAAATGACTTTGAACATATTATATTCAGGAAACATATGCCAGTTCCACTCTTGTTTACTTTGTTCTGCATTATTGGCTTTTATGTGTAAACCAATATTTTGAGGCCTTTTCTGCATTTTTGTGTTTTTGGCATCATGTACAATAGGCCCATGTATTTCATGTGCAACCGACACATTCTCCAATCTCTTGTATTTGTTAGACTCGCGCGTGCTTTAAACAAAGCATGTTAATGTTGTTGTATGTACACACTACTGATGCAAACACAGAGATGAATTTTTAAAGTGAGAAATAATACATTTCCTCAATATAAGCTCAATTTATTTATCTCTTCCTAGTAAATTGGAGAAAAGGCTTATATTGTTCTTTTTTGCTTGCTTTGGATGGCCTTAAGTTTAATGACAATATTATTGTAGTGAGCATGTTAATGTTACTGTCAGCGTCCCCTTTTGCCTTAGCGTAGATCTAGTACTAATCAAGACTAGATCTATATCTAGATATTTTGCCGACTGAATTAATGTTCATAATTAGTGTTATTATCAAGTGTATTGTGATTGTGAAGATCTTTAATAGATCTAGATCTAGATCTAGAGATCTAGATCTATCTTGATCTAGATATCTAGATCTAGATCCCATCCCATCATTTAAAAAAACAACAAACCAACAATACAAATACAAAAACATTGTAACATTGCCAAATATGACATATTGTAGGCAATAAAAATGTACTAGACTATTTCAATATATTTCCTCTTCGAAGAAAGTTTTAAAATACTGATGTAAGGTGTCTTCCAAGCCCTACCACTAGCATTAGCGTGCATAGCAACGCGAAGCCTCGCTGTGCGGCGCAGCCAAAGGTGCCCTCAACCGGCCGCCATGTTTTAGTTTCAATTCCTCACAGCGAATCGGCGATCGCGAAGAGGGAGTTCCGCTTCTATAAGTGTAGAATTCTGTGGGCTAGACTGACCATTTACAAAAAATAGGCCTACTGAATTGTAAATATACATTTTTAGTGTGCAGTACCTAAAGTATTTGTGTATTTGTGTATTTGAGACGAAACCAGGTGCCTTAATGACAGTGATTTAAACCTCCTGTTTACTAATGTTAATAGGGCCTAAGATAAGTACGGCTAGACTGGCAGTCTAGCCGTACTTAAGTACGGGTAGACAGCCAGGCTAGCCGGCTAGACTGTCAGGCTAGCCGTACTTAATATTGATGGCTGAATTGTGAATGAAATTTTTAGTTTGCAATGCCTAAAGTATTTGTATTTCAGACAAAACCAAAAGGTGCCTTACTGACTTGCATGTATTTGAACCTGAATAATTACTAGATCTAGATCTAATGAGACCTGTGTACTTAACAGGTTTGCGTCGATAGGGCCAAACCTAGATCTAAGTACGGCTAGACTGGCAGTAGAAGAGAGTAGTTGAAGTAGATCAACTTATAATCTCTAGCAGCAGCAGAAAGCAGCAGCAGCAGCAGGCAGTTTTGAAACAAAACACGCAAGTTTGGATACGCCGGATCTAAACTTGAACGCTATGCCGCCCGGCGAGAAAGGGGAGTAGGGGCGCAATGTGGGGGCAGATGTTACCCCATTTCTAAAGTAAATGAGCCTTGAGCGATGCAGATGTATCATGGTCAAGGTTCAGGGTGTTGTGGGTGTGAAATCTCACGAGTGCCAGTGAAAGTGCTCGGGTAGCGAGCCACTAAGGAAACTTTCCGGGGTAGCCAGAAGCAAGAGGTGTGAAATTAGTTTGATCAATGCCTGTACCACTGATCATACGGCCAGCCGAGAAAAGAGTTCCTCAAATCGTTGTTACATGATGGCAGTGAGGGGCAGCACTGGTTGACTGTGCTTGTTACAGCAATGGGTGGGGCTAAGGGTTGAAGCAAGGGAGATGTTATGTTTTAATAGGTCAAACAGTGGTCTTATGAAATGCAAGCACCGTTGGTAATTGGATAGTAAGACTGACCCGTGTCATCAGTCAGAGATGGCGCTAAAATGACCAAAATTGTGTCGATAGTGCCGTAAAACATCTACTCAATCAAAATCATAGAGAGGATAGCAGTTGAGAGTTGTGAAATTTGATCACTGCTTGCCCACAGGACAAGCGACCCTTGATCCCACCGGCGGGTCCTTTCCCTCCCATTTAATATGTCATATTTGACAATTCCCTTCAACAACGAATAGAGACACACATGATATATGATGGTCTTACTAACTCTACGTCTGTCTCTCCCTCCCTCTGTCTCATTGTCTTCATATATTATCTTTCTCTGTCTCAGCCTCCTCTCTCGTTCTCTCTCACTCTCTTTTTATCTTTCTCTTTCTTTCTCTCTCACACCTCTGTCTAGATTTATGCTTCCACTTCCATTCTCATTTACTTTCATTTTCTATCTTTTCTTCTTCTTTCTCTTTCTCGGTCTCTCTTTCTCTCTCTCTATTTAACTTAGACATACACACATGACCACGACATGTAGATCTAGAATCTATAGATCATAGCAGTCAATGAATCATGACCATGACCCATGACGAACATAATGTCAATGGACCAGAAGGACGTGACGGACCGGTGCCCGGTAGGTCTTAGTCTAGTGTTATTCTGGTCCATTAAAAAAACAACAACAAAAACACTGACAGTAGGTAACTCTTAGTCAAGACACTCAAATTTTGCCTAGATATCAACATAATTTGTATCAAAGAGAAAGGAAAAGTCACCTTCTTTCAATGCAGGATCAAAAGTTCAACAGGCTACCATGTAACAATGTAGGCTAATTTTGTTATTATTGTGAGATCATCAGGCATCAGGATGTCTGAAAATGAAAGTGAAATCACGAGCAACTTCCGTTTCTTTCTCATTCTCGTTTCATCTCATTCTCAACGAGAAAACTTTCAAAATGGCAGCTGACATCTGAAATTCATGCTCAGACACCTTCTCGGAATTGCAGCTCTTGTTCAAAAGCACATTTTGGTTTCAAGTGCTGTACGGTAGGCTAATTAAAATGTGTTTAATTCAAAAGAAAGCACTGAAAGGTTGATATCTTCATAGTGTTTCCAGATGTGTCTATAACTGTGATATTTCTTCGTTGCGATGGACGCTTTGGTCCCGCCTCTGACACGAATGGCCGAATGAAAAATGAAATTCCACATTCCAAATTATAATGAAATGCCTTCTTTCGTTTCTTTGCTCTCTGTGTTATTTGGTTAATTTGGTCTCTCTCTCTCTCTCTCTCTCTCTCTCTCTCTCTCTCTCTCTCTCTGAACTGTCTTTCCCTCCCTTCCGTATAAGATAAGATACATCTTTATTGTCCAGATCCTGGCACATTGGTTTGGTGTTCCACCACGAGTACACACGCACGCACGCACACACACACACAGGCACACACACACACACACACACACAAACACACACACGTGCACACACATGCACACACAAGTAGGCTTACAATCACATGCATAATATAAATGAGCAGCAATATTTATAAGCAATAATAATCGTAAGCTAGATACACACTCAATGTTATTTTGATGCATGCTCTAAGGTCGTAAGTACACTAAACAAGATGGTTAAGATGGAAGCATTTTGATAGATGATGGTAAAAAAGACCTTCTGTATCTTTCTTTGTTACACATCAGAAGCATGGGTCTTTTACTTCTGACTGATGTTTTTATTTGAGGGAACAAGGGATGTTTGTTGTCTAAAAAGATGGAATTAATTTTCTTAGTGCAAGCTGTTTATGTACAATTCATCCAAGTAGGGGAATGAAGATGTTGAAATTTTACATGCTTTCCGTATTAGTATTAGTCGATTTAATTTTTCTTTATCTTGTTGTCTTGTGTTCCCGGCCCATGCTGTCATACAAAAATTGATCATACTTTCTATGGTTGAATGGTAGAACATGGACATCATTGTTTTATCAACTTTAAAATACTTAAGCTTTCTTTTTAAGTATGCCTTTTATGTGTCTTTCTCTAGCTCTCTCCCATTCATTTAGTCCCACCCTCTGTTTTCATAGTCTTTGGTGTCTCCTTTTCTTTTTATTTCCTTGTCTTTCTCTCTCTCTCTCTCTCTCTCTCTCTCTCTCTCTCTCTCTCTCTTTCTCTCTCTCTCTCTCTCTCTTTCTCCATCAGCAAATGAATGGACAGGTAACGAGCCTTCCACTTAGTGAAGATTCAATCTCTTTCACTACACGTCGGACGCAGAGACCACAGTTCGTTTAGCAAGCCAGTGAACGGAGAGAATCCCATGCATTTAAGTGAGCAGACGGAGCGACTCTTTCCATTGCATGCTACTTTCCCCCTGTCCCCACCCAAAAATATAACCCTCGCTGCCCCACAGCTTAGTGTTCATGGTGGAAATTTCACACTTCACCTTGTGCTAAATTAGAACATACACAGTGTGACCCACACACGAGGTTAAAGGTTACACATAGTCACATAGTTATAGTACTAATTAATTCTAAAGTCACCAGCCTCTCTCACTCCCTGTGGCACTGCTAGTGGCTTGTTAGGCATTTAATAGACGATGGTCCTAACCTCACATCGAGAATCTTGTCTGCTAGAGTTCGTCTGTTCGCCTGCCCGCTCAGTGAATAAAATTGTGGAGCAGGCCCCAGAAAAGAACTGACTTGAGTCTCACATTCCACTCGCTCTTGTCTGCTAGCCTAGAGTTCGTCCATTCGCCCGCTCGGTGAGAGAATAATAAAATTGTGGAGCGGCCCCAAAAAACGAACTGCTTTGAGGCTCGCAGTCCGCTTGCAAGGCAGTCTGCTACTCACTCGCTCTGACTGAGTTGGCGAGTAACGAACCCGTCCATCCTCTTGGTGTAGCAACTTCATGACAGCACATGTGGTGTGGGCACACTTCTGCTGATTCAACAATAACCAATTCTGATTAAAACTATGTTTTTAACTGAATACTTGACAGTGGATTGTTTTTGTCAGCATGCATTTTTTATAAACTCAGTTCCAAGTACTACACTTCCTTTTTTTTTCCTTTTGTACTTTCAGCATTGGAAAGTTTTAAAATAGCTTTCCTCAAGTTAGTAAAAATTAACACCATCCAATAATGGAAGCCACAGGGTTGGTTCCAGCAAGGTTCCTGACATTAATAGCTCACCTGGTCTTGACCATTGTCATACTTTGGACTAGGGTAAGTATTTGTATTATAATGTTATATCATAGAAGCTTTCCGTCTCTTCTCTGATTATGTATCTAATACTGTAAACCATATTATGACAAATCAAAATTTAGTTCAGAATATCAGTGGGAAATTTTCATGTCATCCTGTACTTCTTTTGCTGGACAGCTAGTTATGTTGCTTGCATCTTGTACTTTTGTGTATCCTTTCCCCCTACAATGGCCTCTTTGACTTCCGTTAAATGTTTGCTGTTTTGGTATTTTTAAACTGCTGGTGTCTTTTTGTAACTTTGAAAATTCAATGAATGCTGATAATCATCTTGTAGATTTGAATAGTTTCAGCTATTTGAATTCTTTGCAGGTCTTTTCGTTGAATATTCCAAGTTCTCTGCTGTAGATGTATAAAATATATATATGTGTATATATATTGGTATTGTAATCACTGTCAGCTGAACCATTGCTTCTGCCCATTGGTGCTGGGGACTACAGACTTATGAGGTTTGGTTCATGAATAAAATGCAAATACTGTACATTATATTTTTACATTCCGCAGGCAATACAAAATATCGAAGGATCTGAGATAGCCTACTGAAGTAGTACCAAGATTGATCTTGTTGTGATTAATTGTCTTAAAACAGAAAGGTGTGTGTTTTGCTGTGTTTCAGGAAGAGAACATAAAGATGTGTTTGCCAGATGACTACACGCAAGCTGAATATGATGACAAGGATACCCAGTATGTTTCTGTGTGGTGTTCTGGTTTTATCAGGGAGTGTTGTTTGCTTCTTGGAAGTGGACCGAAGCTTTTGTTCAAGGATAACCTCCGTACGAAAAAGGATAGTTTGTTTCAAGATAAAATTAAAAGTAATTACAGATATTTATTGAAATCAAATGAGCACAATAAGAACATATAAGATGTAATAACAAGGATTCTGTTTTCGGTTAAGAACAATAATTATGTACTTATTCTCTGGCTGGAATTATTTTCCTGCCAAATAAGCTGTTCATAAAGTTTCATTAAAATAACCTATGCAGGCAAGGATATCAAAGCTAAAAGATGAGTTTCTTGAAATTAGATTCTTTAAACTAGGAATTTCAGTTGCATGCTATCGATCTCTGTATCATTATTAATCATTTCCAGGCAAGACTCAAAGTTGCTTTTTTGAAATTTATGGTATTTTATTTTTGGATTTTTCTCATTTTGTAAGGAAGAAATCAATATATGGATATTATGTTGTACTTTGTCAAAAATATGGGGCAATCTCATCAATCTGAAGAATTAAAATCCACCATAGGTTATATTTTATTAATGAGATAAGCTTAGTCTTACATCATATTTACTCTGAAAACAAGTTGCCCAAGTTTAGTCAGTACATAAGTGAAGAATAGAAATCTTCATTTTTCTCCAAACCTGAAAAATTAACAGGTCTCATTTTGTCACAAAACTGTATATTATGATGATGACTGGAACTGGTTTTCCTTGCCAAGCTAAGGCTACATAAAGATAGACTATGGACCAAGAGATGTCTGTAATTTAAGAAAGTTTTTTTTCTTTCTCTGAGCAAGTTAATTATAAATATACTCCATTGTGAGATGATAGTGTGTGTGTAAATGTATGTATTAGGAATTGTTCTTGAGAGTTTACAGTACAGTTGAACCCCCCCCCCCCCTTAATTGCCACCTGTTCAAGACAATCACTAATACAAACAACCACTAACCACTTCCCCACCTTTGCAGTTTTTTCTATCAGTGGCGCTGAATTTCCGAATAAATTCAGAAATTTTGCCTGATTCAGGCCAGTCGTTGAGAAATTGTAGCACTTCATATAAAATCAGTCTTGATATGAGATGCATTATTACTCAATTATTAGACAAAATGATCCGTAAATTATAAAATCATTGATGTTTTGTTGGGGTTCTTTTTCAAAATTCTTTTCCTTATTTTGTATGAACTTTTCTCGCATTCAGTGTAGGTATGGGAGCCCCATGTATTAAAAGGATGAGGTTGGAAAAGTTCATGGGGAAGGGGGGGGGGGTTGTAGCTAGTGGCTACCCTTAACAATGACTGTCCAAGACATCCGTCTGTCTGTGACAGCCACTTTTTTCCTCAACAATGGGTGGCCGTCTTGGACAATGTAGACTGTGTATTTACTCTCGTAGTCTTGGACAATGTGGACTGTGTATTTACTCTCGTAGTCTTGGACAATGTGGACTGTGTATTTACTCTCGTAGTCTTGGACAATGTGGACTGTGTATTTACTCTCGTAGTCTTGGACAATGTGGACTGTGTATTTACTCTGCCTGTCACGACACAGTGGAGTCAGGCTCTCGTCAATTTTTGGGCATGTAGAGTTATTGGTATCATCTTAAAGCTTGTTCAATTATCTTGCTTTGGGTGAAAAAAATATCCATTTATCTTGAATACAAGTTACGATATTTGCGATTGAAGGAGGTTGGGGTCACCTGGTATCAGGGGTAAAATTAGTGAGAAAATGGCCGCCAAAGATTTATAGGTATATCCTTAAGCTTGAGAATCCGTGGAAACTGAAAATTTACATTTTTTGTGCCTTCAATTAACATTTTTCAATAAAATCCACTCAGGAATGTGTTCTTAAATGGGCATGAAAGATGTTGAGCCAAAAAACAAAAATAGGATAAAAGTTCAGAAACCTGCAGAAAAATGCCTGTTTTGATAACTTTGAGGAGCGCCTGATGTCACCACGCTGCCTCACTTGTACTCTGGCTGGCTCTCCTCCCTCCCCACGGGACAGTGCCACTGACTGTAGTGTCTTTAGGCCATTCCCAAAGGGGGGACATTTCTCGTTCAAGCACAATAGAATTGTAAATGGGCTGATTCATGTCACGCTCATAACTGTGCCTGATCTACAACAGGGAATTGCTGGTTTTTCTTTCCTAATCCTTACTATTGTCATTTTCCTCTACTTCTTTTGTATGTTTGTCACTCTCTTGTGACCTGCTATTTCCGGGGTGCCTTGATAGTTGAAGCAGACCTTGTGCTGTTGAAGCTAGAGAGGTGAGCAGAGTAAGTCTGATTCCCTGTAGACTTCTCTGTTGACACCCACTCCTTGGCGCTCATATGACCTTATGCAGTTGCGAGTGCCGTAAAACCCTCTACTATACATATGTGTCTCTCCTCTCTCCTCAGAATGCTTGTGGCCTACTCCGTTACACTGGCCCTCTTCCTGGTTGAGCTCGTCGGCTTCATGGGAGGAATCACCATGTTCATGCCGTTCCAAGGATTACTCTGTATCCTTTTCTTAGTTTAGTTTTAGTAAAAGTGCTGACAAAATGAGTTACTTAGCGCTGTGGAAATTGACACATCAATTTTATAGGTGGAGTTTGTACAATTTGTAAGCATGGAATAATAAAAGACACGAAAGACTGGAACAAAATGGCATAAATTGAAAATCCATCAATCTGGCCCCAGTGTTGATTTTTGGCCCTTATCTCCTTTCTTGGATTGTGAGAAGTAACACATTTTGTCAGCACACCTTACATAATATGTGTGTATGCGAGTGAATGGTGTGTCATTGCTACCCCCAATAATGACTAGATCAGTCAAATCATGTATGTGTATGCTCATGTTTCTGTGTAATGTAAGTGAATGGTGTGTCGTTGCCACTCCTTAACTCTGTTCTCAGCTACCGTGGCTCACAGTGCCGCAGCAATAGCACTGTCCTACTTCCTGTTTGACCAGTGGCCGTGCCAGTGGTACTGGTACATATTTGGATTCTGCTCCGCGTTCCCGGCTGTCACGGAGATTGTCTATATGATTGGTATTTTATGTTTCAGAAAAGGATATTGATTTGGTTTTTAGCGCTTCCCTTGGATGTACAGTGGAGTCCGACTAAAGTGGACAATCGGTTAAAGTGAACGATTTTCTATGGTCCTGTTTGAAACGCTTTTTGTTTAAGTAAAAAAAAATAGTGGATAAAATGAATCGGTTTCATGCGGAAATCGGATAAAGTGAACGCCCCAAATGAGTGAAAGCAAAGAATGGACCGACCGTGTCACTGTCGCCATGCTGGGAAAATAAAAGTCTTTGCCTCAGGCATCGACAGACAATCCCAGCTAGGCATTTTGTATGGCAATCAGAAAGAAAGAGTGGGTGGTTGGCGGGTGCTCTGGTGTGGTTTGCTCCTTCTTTCCAATCAAATATCTATTGTCCTGATCTCTCCTCCTTCTCTTTTATGTCTTGTTACTCTCTTGTAACATCTCTAATCTTCGGCACTTATATGACCTTATTGTGTTGCAAGTGCCGTAAAACTCTTACTAAAACTAAAACTAAAAGAAAGAAAGAGCTCTTGCCCACCACCGCATGTAGCTACTGTTTCTAGGCCTCCACCCTACCACAATGGTTCAACTGAACCTGGGATAAAGTGGACATTTTCTTCTGGTCCCAAAGAGTTCACTTTAAAGCGGACTCCACTGTATCTTCTGTTTCTACCCACCTCACAAAAGGACCTGCGAGAGGCTTCCCTCCTGTTGCTGCTCAGTGGCTGGGATACTTTGCATCGTCGTGAAAGTGTGCGGCCAGGTTTAGTCAGAACTCTTGGCTTCACGTGCAGACTAGAAGTGTGTTTGTAAATTTCCCGGGGGATAAGAATGTGTCAAGTCATGTGGAGGGCATACGATTGAAGAACAATACTGCCACAAGCTGACAAAATGCCCTTTTTTCGTTTTGGCGCCAAAATTTATCAGTTACCCTACTTGTGTGATAAAAATTCTAAGTGAAACGGTGAGTAGTTTTTTAATAAATTTGAATTCAAATCTCAAAAGATTTATTTTTTACAATGGTTACGCTAACAAAAAACTTTTTCTCGAAACTGCTGTGAATTTTTTAAAAGGCATTTTGTCAGCTTACGGCAGAATGGTGCTGAAGATGTGGCAAATAAATTGCCCACTGTCAACAGAATTTATAAAAATCTAACGCACATGATATGGTCACCATTTTAATGTCTTTTACAAGCTTCCCTCTCATCCTTCTCCACTCTCGTCTCTCCCCATGCCTCCTGTCACCTAAAAATTGTCTTTGAAATTGTGTAGATGAAAAATGTTCACATGAGGAAGCTGTACAATTTTATAAGTTCTAAAATCTCACAAGAATTTGCTTGTAATTATTTTCTGTTATCTGTAGTTCATAGGGTTGATTTCAAAGCAAGACATTTTCAAATGTTCTGCTATCAGTTGTCTGTATTTAAGGAGTAAACGTTCATTCTTGTATTTATTGGATTTTGTCCCCTGGAATGTACATTTATGTTATAATGGAAACATTACAGTCGATAAGATATAATGTATTGTATAATAGCTATGTATGTGAATATATTTGTAGTTGTTGTCTATGTAATATTTAATATGTGTATGAAATATTTCCCACAAGGATCTGCTTGTTTAGAATCTCTCATTTCTTCATTCCGCAATCTGGGCATGTCTGCCTGAGGTACAGATCTACTGCTTTTTAAAATGTGAATCACTTTATGCTATGAGAACGGGAGGATTTTGATCAGTTACTGAGTTAGATTTATCTGTGCCAGTACCATCCAGGCTAGACAATCACGGCTTTGTGGGTGGTTTGCGGGTGCTCTGGTGTGGTTTGCTTCTTCTTTCCTATCAAACATCTATCGTCCTTATCTCCCCTTCTTCTTTTTTATATTTGTTACTCTCTTGTAACAGCTGTAATCTTCGGACCTAATGCAGTTGCAAGCGCCGTAAAACCTCTACTAAATCTAAAAAATCAGGGCTTTGTGTCTCCTCTAGGTAAAACTTACCTTCATCCCGATCTTGTGGTGGGCGTAGCATCAAGACAGTGTGCCTGTCCTAGCTTTGAAGATTGAAAAGAAACTTTTTGGGGTTTTGCTATATTTTCAGTGAAAACGAAAATCAGTTTGTATGCAGGCAAATGTCATCATAAACAACTATGCAGTTTTGAAGAAAAAAAACATTTAAATTTGACACCACATTCGAGCCTGATGCTTGCTCAATGTTTCATTTGTCTGAAAAGGTCTTGTCAACATTCAGGGAGAAATGTTTTGAAATGAATCAACCCCTTTTTTTTAAGGATGTTTATGGTTTGTTTTTTTGTTGTTTTTTTACTGTGATGAAGAGAGATAGACTTGAATTTGAACGATCACCTAGCCAGACCAGTTGTGATGGACTCGTAGCTAAAACGACCAGAGTGAACCTCAACATTTTAGGTTGTTGTGTTACGCAAAATTTTCCCTTGCGATTTCTGGAGTATCTTTTTTTTTCCCTTAATCCATGGGATCATTTTACATGTGGCTAGTAGTATCATTTCAGAGATTGGCACAATTTTGCTTATCATTTTGAGCAGGTAGAAATGATAGGGTAAACTGCACTTTCCTTCAAAGTGGGTTTGGGATTTTATTTTATTTCATTTTTTAAAACACTTTTTCGGTCACTTGGCGCAATAATGCGACGCTGAAAATTCTCCGTTCCGGTCCTGCGCCAGGCCTGAGAAGTCTGTTGCAGTCGCTCTCCTGGCTGGGTGACCAGATGGGCTATTTTGTACTGCTGGCTGTGTGACTGCAAAGTGGTAAATGTATTTTTTTATTTCTATTTATTTATTCAGTTATTTTTTTTTTATCTTTATTATTTTTGTATTGGGGAGGGGGGACTTTATTTCTTACCCCAGTCCCTATTTTTCTTTTCAAAGACTCTTCAGTAAATTGATCAGAAATATTTGAGTCTAACGGATTTACAGCTTTTACACAGCAGTCATTAAACCATTGTGGTTTTGTTAAAAAGCACTGTATGTGTATGTACTTCAATAATTGTGTATCCTACTCCGTCCAGGCCGTATGCAGGTAGATGCAACATACAGGCTGATCAGATATGTCACGACATGGTGGAATCAGGCGCTCGTCAATTTTTGGGCATGTGGAGTTAGGGGAATCATCTGAAAGCTGATTTATTTACCTTGCTTCCAATGAAATTAATATCCATTTATCTTGATTAGAATTCAAGATATTTGCGATTGAATGAAGTGAGGTCGCCTGGTTTCACTGGTGAAATTAACGAGAAAATGGCCACCGAAGTTTGATAACTCCAATAGCTAAAGTCTTTAAAAACTGAAAAATGACTTATTTTGTGCCTTTAATCAATGTTTTCCAGTAAAATTCACCTGGAAATGTGTTTTAATATGGACTTACAAGAGGTTAAGCTAAAATATAAAAATTCGATAAAATTTCCAAGCTGGCTGACAAATGCCTATTTCTCCGCTTTCGTTATTTTGACGAGCACCTGATTTCACCACGCTGCCTCATATATGTACTCTTTTTTTGCCTTTATTTTCCAGTGGAAACATGTATGCTCTCTAATTCAAATGACGCAAAAATGATGGGGGGGAAAATAGCAACGATTAAGTGACTTTTGTATGTTGTTCTATTTTCTTTGTCAAGTCTAGCACTAGCAGCCCAGGTCATTTTCTGTCAGAATAAGAACCCTGGATGTGAAACTGTGTCCTGTTTTATGAACCCTAGAACTGTGTCCTGTTTTATGAAGTAACGCTACACGATATGTGAGGCTCCGTACTTAAGGAGTTACTATTACGCTGTGCCTTGAGAAATAAACAATTTAAGAATTTTTAGTAGTTTTGTACTTTTTGTGTTGCTCATTCAATCCACTTTACTTGTTGACTTGTGTGAAGGACCGACATGACTGCACTAGGGGTATTCCCGTGAGGGCTCTGTCCCCTGAAGAAGCACATCTCCAAGTGTGTAGATGCTGACGTTTCCAAGCAATGGTTGATTCCGTAGCCTTCTGCTCCTTCCACTAAGTCTTGAACTTCTGCAGGCGCCCCATCCAATTCCAAGCTCAATCCACTTTACGTTGTAATAATTGCATATATATAAAGGGCCTGTCTATGGTCAACAGCTTGCTCTGTCTTCTTCTTCTTCTCGATCGCATCACACTTGAAGTCTGGTATCTGTCATAAATTGGGCCGTCCTGCTCAGTTCATCTGTCGGCCCGTATAGCTTCTCTTGTAGTGTCAGTGGGGTTGGCCACGTTTCCTGTCTCGGGGCCCTGTGTGTGTGTGTGTGTGTGTGTGTGTGTGTGTCAGTGGGGTTGGCCACGTTTCCTGTCTCAGGGCCCTGTGTGTGTGTGTGTGTGTGTGTGTGTGTGTGTGTGTGTCAATGGGGTTGGCCACGTTTCCTGTCTCAGGGCCCTGTGTGTCTTGCCGTGCTGGAGGATGTGTGGTGTCTCTGTGCCTGATCTATAACAGGGAACTGCTGCTTTTTCTTTCCTAATCCTTACTATTGTCATTTTCCTCTACTTCTTTTGTATGTTTGTCACTCTTTTGTGACTTGCTATTTCCGGGGTGCCTTGATAGTCGAAGCAGACCTTGTGCTGTTGAAGCTAGAGAGGTGAGCAGAATAAGCCTGATTCCCTGTAAAGACTTCTCTGTTGACACCCACCCCTTGGCGCTCATATGACCTTATGCAATTGCGAGCGCCATAAAACCCTCTACTATAAATATTTTTTTAAATGTCTGTTTGTGTTTCCTGTCTCAGGGCCCTGTGTGTTCTGCAGTGCTGGCATTTTGGTAATTGAGCATGCCCTACGTGTTTTACAACTGTTATTACCCCCAGCAGATCCTAGAACGTTCAGAAACGTTTCAGCTTCATGAAAAGCATACAGCGCAAGCTGCCGATTACACGTACTCAAACATTAACGAACTGACAATTAAGATCTTTTGCTGCCTGTAGCCATGTATCTGTTCTTCCCTGGGTGACTTGAGGAAACATTTGTGTAAAGAACCTTTCCCAAGTACATGAAGTCAGGCCTCTAATGGAATCTGAACCCACAACCTGTCCCCGTGGTTGTATGCAACAACAAAAATTCTAAAATTATGCAAACTGGGCTCAAAAATGTGAAATTATGGGATTCTGTTAATTTTAACAAAAAATGATAGAGGAAAATAATCAGAAATTATGAAAAAAACAATCAAATTTTGCTAAATTATGCGGGGTGCATAAAACCACGGGGACAGCCCACAAGTTGACACAGTTGGGAGTCTGAGAACCTAATCACGTGGGCAATGACGCCACTTTAGCTGTACCAGGGGTGGGCAAACTTTTCTGACCTGGGCCACTTCGACTAAGCCATTAATAACTGCAAAGGGCCAGAAATTCTCAAAGGAATGTTAGGACTTTGAGGAGGCCCAAAGGAAGTACCGGTATTTTGAATGTACAAAACTGAAGGTAGTTTTCTATCGTTGGTATCTATAGAATTCTCAATTTTGTCAAAGCCATTGGCCTTTATTTTTTTAAAAATGTAATTTACTGCTTTTTTTTATATTATGTCAATTTTTATTTTTTATATTTAGATTTTTACTGTAAATTTTTAACAATTCAAACTAATCGTTGACCAAATTGAAGCCGTGCTGAGAGCTGTCGTGAATGCAACTAACTTTGCGCACCCATATGGTCTTATGCAGTTGCGAGCGTCTTAAAACTCTGACTAAACTCAAACTAAAAGGGTCAGAAAAAGTTTCAAAAAGTAGCTAAGTACAGTGGAACTCAATTCAACGAAGTCGTTGGGCCTGGCCTTCAATTTCATTGAATCTGAGTTTAGGTTATTGCAAATATGAGGATTTTGTGTAGATAATTACAGGCACGCTAAGACATGGATGCGTGATAACAACGCATGTGTTGGTACGAAAGGAGGCCACTGATTAGTTGCATAGAGCAGTTTACCCTGCAAGCGACTTCGTTGAATACGAGCTAGCTCATTTATGTGTTCGTTGATTCCGGGCTTTTTTTAATCGATTTTTATTTATTAAAAAATTGGGGAATCTAGTTCCTTTAGTTGAAACTGAGTTCCACTGTAGATGGCCAGCCGCTTCTTCACTGGCTTGTAGAAGTACAGGTGGTGGTTGTGTCATCATTTACATATCACGGCCCCAAGATCTGGAATGCTTTGCCTGTTAATATAGTAGTCTACTAGAGATTAAAACTCCCAGTTCATTCAAACATCAGCTGAAGTCATTTCTGTGCTTAGATTAATAGATATACCGGTATGGCCATGTGAGCCATACAGAATGGATTGGATATATCAAATGTATAGACTGAGTTTGTGCAATTTATTAGTATGAAATGATAAAAGTAAAATTGAAAATCTCCAAATTTGACTCGTATGTCAATTTTCCACCGATATCTCCCTTCATGGATTGCGAGAAGTAACTCATTTTGACAAAACCTATCACATACAGATTTTTAGTCAAAACAAAATGAGCTGTTTTTTGCTGTAAAGCACTCAAGCCTTTGTTCTTTTATGAAGGTTGGATGCAGGGCTCCCCTTTTCAGACCAACTTAAGAGGTTTCTTCACCCTTTGGTTTTCTGTCTTAAGGGGTATTTTAACCCTTGTTTTAGAAACTTAGAGGGTAAAAGTCAATTATCTCCTTATTTTATAGTAAGAATTTTTGCATGTAAACATTTAACTCACGCGCACGCACATTCACACAGACACACACAGAGTGACCATTACTATGATTGAATGCTAACAATTTTTAAATTAACTTAAGGTTTCTTTGTAACAGCAAGAAAATAAATGAGTAATATTGACTACCATTAGAGTTGTGTCCATTTGGAGGGGGGAAGGGTGGTGGTGGTTGAGCCAATCAAAAATAAAATAAATTTGACAAACCAAAAGGGACCAATTCCAACTGTAATGCACAAAGACAATCAGACCTGCCAATCTATGAAATCTAAAAGTCAGGATCACCCCGGGGCGGTGCCACTGACTGAAATGTCTTTAGGCCATTCCCAAAGGGGGGACATTTATCGTTCTAGTGCTCAGTAGAATTATAAATGGGCTGATGTAACAATGTCATACTCATAACTGTGCCTGAACTACAACAGGGAACTGCTATTTTTTTCTTTCCTCACCCTTACTATCATCATTTTCCTCTACTTCTTTTGTATGTTTGTCACACTCTTGTGACCCGCTATTTCCGTGGTGCTTTGATAGTCGAAGCAGACTTTGTGCTGTTGAA
>NW_004797540.1:894817-907459 GCF_000002075.1 Aplysia californica | reverse complement strand
TTTTACCTTTATTTTTTAAAATCTTGAAGTATCACGTCAAGCTCTCCTAGTTTTGGTATTTTACATGCGCCCCCCTCCCCCCGGCTAAGTCCCGAAAAACGCTTCAGCCGGCGTGCCTGAACTTAAATTGACCCCGTCAACGGTCCCCGACACACGCGGAACTCACTTTGGTGGGAGTCATGTCACGTGGTGCGAAAGCGCGACTGAAAGAGTTTTACTGAAGGGTCTTGATGACGGGCCCGACTAACCAGAACTCGGATAAAGCTTGTTTTGAAAGTAATAGCAGAACTACGAATAATACAAATATTGATCATCTGTGTGTCGCAATCGAAACTAAACAGCTATCAGTCAGGCCATCATCGGAGATTTCTGAGTTGAAACAAAAATAAAAGCGAAAATGATTTAAGGCCTAGGTCTTGAGAATGCCCAAAGTCGGAATGCCAAACCAATATAATATTACTTCCATTATACATGTACTTGAAACAACACGGGCTTGCAAAGATCCAACAAAACAACTAAATTCGACATAGACATTTCGGAAAATGCTTCCCACAGAATAATATTTTACCAAAAATCCGGCACAATAGACGGAACAAACAAAAAAATCGGGATATACGGGATCAAAATTGGGAAAATCGAGATACTTGAAATTTGGGGTGAAAAACCTGGATATCCCGAATACATCGGGATGAGTGGCAGGTTAGGAAAATAAACTAATTCATTATTCTTCAGAGCCATCCCAGTCGTTCAATGGTGGACAATTCATGTTTACTAGATCTAGTGTGTTAAAGAAGGATGGGGGTAATCTCACGGTCCACGGCAGAGGTAAACTCAAGGCACGACAACGGCAAATAATATAATGCGAGCGACCAGAATCTGGGCCAGAGAGGCTGATCTGGGCGGAGCTTCTGTGCTCAAGCAAGCCGGTGTCGCCGGGAACTGCGCGCAGCTTAGAAGTAGATTCTAGGTCGACTGCTTCTGACACAAGAGTCACAGACAAAAGGTGACTGCGGTGTCATGTGTGTGGGGGTGTTGTTAAATCATTGACTCGGCTTCGGGGTAGAGAAGGGGGGAAGTGATGCTTGCCTGACGCACACTACCTAAGTTTTAAAGCGTATACAAACCCCCGAAACGAAAGTTTAAAGAGTAAAGCTCACGCACCACCAAAACTTTAAGGGGGTAATTTGCAGGTTTAAGGGGTAATATACGCACAAATGTGCGTAAAGGGGAGCCCTGGTTGGATGCAATATAACTCACATATGTGTCATGACGCAGTGGAATCAGGAGGTCGTACTTTTTGGGCACGTGGAGTTATTGGTATCAGCTTAAAGATTTTTCATTTGTCTTGCTTTTGATGAAAAAAATATCCATTTATCTTGAATACAATTGAGATATTTGTGATTGAAATATGTGGGGGTCCCCTGGTCTCAGAGGAAATATTAGCGAGAAAATGGACACCAAAGTTTAGTTAATTCCATAGCTTGAGAGTCCGTGGAAACAGAAAATTTATAATTTGTATGCCTTTAATTGATGTTTTTCAGTAAAAATCCACACAGAAATGTGTTCTTTAATTGACATGGAAGATGTTGAGCTAAAAAGCATAATTCTATAAAAATTCCAGACCTATGGAAAAATGCCAGTTTTTTCACTTTCATTATTTTGACGAGCGCCTGATTTCATCATGCTGCCTCTCATGTTATTACCAAGACATGCATTGGAGCAAGTCTATGCCCATCACAATCACAATGTCACCACAGCCCACGACATTCACATCTCCAGTGAAGGGTCACACATGAACAACAAAAACAAGACAATATAAGAAAAAAGAAAATTCTGAGTAAAGACAAAAATTTTATTATGTCTTCGGTTCTAAAAATTGGAACATCCTTTTAATACATGGGGCTCCCACACATCTAGACTGAGTGCAAGAAAGATGCACAAAAAGTGAAAAACAAGAAATTTGAGGGGGAAAAAAAACCATCAGTGATTTTATCATTTTTGAGACAGACCAAAAGATTTCAAGATTCACCCACATCAAAACACGACTACGACTTGTGCACTCGGCTTTTAACGTGTTTCTGTTGCCCTTACTTACTTAACCCTATCCGTACACCTGGGGTCATTTTGTACCCCAGGGGTTGTATTCTTCACATTTTAGAATACCTCTAGTGCGGAGATCTCTTTGAAACTTATAGTATTTCTCAAAAAAATGTATTTGGACAGACTGCTATGCAAAGCGTATGGATCAGTTAGACGAGTAAATTTCCTATTTTGAAAGTGGTGGCACAGAGTTCCCCACGTCGTATGGATACGATAGTAAAACACGACGTACAGATAGGGTTAAGTGGTGGCACAGAGTTCCCCACGTCGTATGGGTACGATAGTAAAACACGACGTACAGATAGGGTTAAGTGGTGGCACAGAGTTCCCCACGTCGTATGGATACGATAGTAAAACACGACGTACAGATAGGGTTAAGAGATGTGCTTGAACAATCTGGTTTATGTACATACCGTACTCCTTTTTTTCCTTCTCTCAATGTGATCTGTTTTACTTCACATAGGAGGCACTAGTTGACCCTACCTGTCAAGGTCAACCTGGGCGGGGAGGGATACAAAGCCCCAGCAAAAAACCAAGACCCTCGATAATAATTCTTCCTACATTAAAATCGAAGTCGAGTCTTCTGTGTGTGATGATGAAATGGCTAACCGCTACACCACCGAGACAGGTACACTATCAGCAAAAGTCTTTGGTTTCTTTGCGTATTACAGAGATATGTATGAGTATGGACATACAAATTTATAATAGTTTGCCTCTGTAGAAAAAGTAAGATGTTCACCAAGCCTCTGTCAAATTGTGCCTACATTCTTCAAAGGCCTAAATTAGGAAAAGCTGGCTCGTGGTTTTATGCACCCAGCATAATTTAGCAAAATTTGATCATTTTTTGAATAATGTCTGATTATTTTCCTATATCATTCTTTGTTAAAATTAACAGAATCGCATAATTTTCACATTTTGCGCTCAGTTTGCATAATTTCAGAATTTTTCGTGCTTATCAAGCGTATCAAGCATGACCAAGTTCTGAGCACACAGCTGTACTGGCGTCGGTGGCCTAGTGGTTAGGCTCTCGGACTCGCAACCGTGAGGTCGTGGGTTCGAATCCCGTCAAGGGCCCGACGTTGTGTCTTTGGGAAAGGCACTTTACACGAATGTTCCTCACTTCACCCAGGTGAGAATGGGTACCCGGCTATAGACAGCGAAAGATCTTGTCAGTTTGTTAGTGTTTGAGCGCTTAATCGGCTGCTCGCACTGTATGCTTCCCGGGAAGCTGAGAATGTTTCGGAGTGTTCTATGGTCTGCTGGGGTAATAATATAGTGTAAAGCGCATAGAGCCTGCTGCTGAGCGGGGATATGCGCTATACAAATGCTATCTATTATTATTATTATTTATCTGCGTTGCTCACCACAGGAGCTGAAAAAAGTTCTTACCCTCGGTGGCTTACACAGACACAATCGCACCTGCTCTGACAGCCACGTGTAGAAAACAATCACCGGCAAAAATTACCACTTTTCATTTCGATCCTTGCAGCGTTTTTTTTTTTTTACCTTATAATTATTCTAGTGGCACGGCGTAAGACGACAATCCGACCAACATGGCCTCTTTCCTCCTTCACAATGGATGGCCTTCATTGGCAATTTCATTGAATTTCAAGGACTAGATTATACTTAGAATAGGAGAGTAGGTCAAGATCACCTACACAGATGTTTATCGAGCCCCGCAACCTCTGTGCTTTCTTGTCGTATCTCCATTCTTTTTAAGAAGAATTTTAAGCTTCTTCTTCAGCTCACTCTTTGTAATGAACAGTTTACACTGTTTAAAAAAATGGAGATGCGACAAGAAAGCACTTGGGTCGTGATATGAGGGCTCTATCTTCCTCAGAAGGATTCTTCACAGAACCAATGTTTTCGGCAACAGTTGGATACAGCAGAATTCAGTCATCTTCTGTTACTCAACTTTGTGCAGTCACTTTCTATTACAATGGAATCCTGTTATAAAGAGAGGGAGGGGACTGGTGCCATATGTCCGTCATAGCAGGATTCTTGTTATACGGGATCCAGTAATAAATTCAAAGGAAATAGGAAAGTAGGCCTAATCTATGAGTCTAGTTCTCGGTTTATTTCTTTTCGTAATCTCCCCTAAAGATGATTTGGTTCAACATGACCTTTAAGTCTTACTTGACCAGAAGTCGAATCAGGTTTCTTTCTCTAGCGCTAGCGATGTTGACAGCTCGGCGTAGGCGATCAGAAAGAAAGTTCTCTAGGCTAACTCGCCCGCTGTGTTTTCCCCCACCCCACCACACCCTGTGGTGCGTTTCATCTGCATGTGTACAATAGGAACATACCACACCCCGCCCACGTCACACATTCGCTCCGTCCATCATAGTACAGCACCATGACCTCTCCATCCCCGCATCGGAGAAGTGTGAGGCATGATAGGCCTAGATAATCTAGACTAGGCTGGCCTATCACACGGTGCGTTCTACTTGTCTGTGAATGCCACACTCTCCCCACTAATTCAATCAGGCCTTTATTGTTGGCACACGTGGGCTCTCCCATTCTTTGTTTCGCAAGATACCTAATAAGTTTCTCAACTGGCGAGGTTTTACATGAATATATGGCCTATGCGCTGTGCACAGCAGCAGCAATATTACGCTATAACCTACTCGTGAGTTTGCTTGCGTTATAGCAGTATTTTATTTACGAAGATAAAGAAGGGAAAAAACGGGGTTTTAGAAAAGTGTCTTTATAACAGACTTCTCGTTATTTCAGGACTCGTTATAAGTGGATTCCACTGTATCTCACCATATTCAACTCCTGAGCTTCTACCTGAAAGCCAAGTGAACAGAGATCAAGATATTTGCAAATGAAGAAGGTAGGTGTCCCATGGTTTCAGAGTTAAAATTAGCGAGAAAATGGCCACCAAAGTTTGGTGACTTCCAAAGCTTGAGAGTCCTTTGAAACAAAAAATTAACATTCTTTAAGCCTTTAATCAATGTTTTTACTAAAATTAACACAGAAATGTAATTTGGAATGGGCAGAAAAGGTGTTGAGCCAAAAACAAAAATTCAATAACAATTCCAAACCAGCACAAAAATGCCAGTTTCTTTCATTGCATTATTTTGATGAGCGCCAGATCGCACTGCCATACCACACAAATACTTGGTGCCCATTATAACGAATAAATATGACCAACTTACCTTGAGGTCTTTTTCAAAATAAAACGGATTTGTACAAACAACTTTGGTACACATATATAGGGATGAACTATTTTTTTTTAAACGTTTGCTGCTGTGAGCAAAATGACAAGGATTGAAGAAATTCTATTTCAGCTTCTCTACATCACCGTAAACCCAGTACAAAACTAAAATACACCTACATTATAAGACTGTTTCTTGCTCTACTTAAATTCGAGACAGTAAAGCTATATCACAGAGGCAGGCAACAGATATATATATATATATATGTGTGTATGTGTGTGTGTGTGTGTGCTGACAAAATGAGTTACTTCTCGTAATCTATAATGAAGAACTTGGCTAGAAATCCACACTGGGGTCAAATTTGTCGATTTTCTGTTGATGCCATATTCTTTAAGTATAACATGTCTTTTATTATTTCATGCTTATAAATTGTAAAACTTCAGCTATAAGCGTGATATATCTATTTCTATAAGGCTCGAATCCGAGAAGTTCTCATTTTGTCAGCACACTTCACATGGTTCAATGAGTTATTTGAAAGAGTACTTTACTGAATTAAGTAAATCTTTGTCTAAAAAGTTGTAAATGTCAGGTAAACAACGGGAGTCTCTGCTGCCTCCTTCATTCTTTCATTCCACAGCTTTTGGGGGAACACACTTGTCTATAACGTCGGCCAGCTGGTTAGATGTATTATACCCAAAATTTAGAAACATTTAAAAATCACAGCGAGTTTCTTCATCTGAGGTACCTGTTGCATGTGCTCAAGAAATATTTAATTTTGTCAAAATTTAAAGTTTTTCTCTCTCCCGTAAAATTTTGCTGTCTGGGCTAAGTGCATCTGATCAGCTCGCTGGCGATAAAAACAAAAACGACACTTGTGTTTAACTGACAATAAAAACTAAAACGACACTCGTCGTCGTGTTAAACAAGATCTACACAACATATATGTTCAAAACCAAACAAAAGTCAGCAACCAACCAAGGCACACAGGGGAACTATAGTTGGATGTGCTCACAGGAACAAAAATCCATGTTGCAAGATTTTACACGAAAACTACACTCTATTCAATAGTCTCAACTCATGAATATATAATGTATTTATATATATAATATATATCTTCAGAATTGCAGAGCTAAAATACTGTACACCGAGGCCTCCACAAGATGTGAACAAAGTGCACCAAACCTCGGTAAATCACCTAACCATTAAAATGTTATCACCAATACTTGCAAATGCATCATATAAAAGTTAAAAATTTCATCAATATATATACGTATTATTATCACATCCAAACTGTCTCAGCCCAGTATCCTGAAAGATGGCACTAGGACACATAAGAACAGTCATACAAGTGGAATGTGACAAATATATGGCATTATAGTAATACATTTTGCACTGCATTCAACACTAACGGGTGTCTGGAAAAAAGGACCCATTAACATTTTTTTTAAATTGATATTTTTTTAACATGAGAATGGATTTAATTCCTCATTACATGATTATTTTCCGTCCCCTTGGTTTAATCTTATTTGTTCCAAGTTTTGTTGGATAGGTGCAAAGACGACCAAGTTATTGTTCTTTCAATGGGATCTCTTTGTCCAGACAACCTGTATTTGTTTCAAAGAGAGATAATTCAAAAATCAATACTGCAAACAGTGAAGTAAGCTAATAGGAGTAGGAAAATTGAAAAGCACACAGAAAAAGACAGCAACAAAAAACAAATTGTTAAAAAACCCACAGTGCAGCCTCTCTATAACGACCTTCGAAATAACGACATCCTCTGTATAGCGACATGGTGCCCAGGTCCTGATTTTTTCCTTATATATATCATTAGTAATATTTTGGTTGCCTCTCTATAACGACATTTTTTCTGGTCCTGACAATGTTGTTATAGAGAGGCTGCACTGCAGTTGAAAATCAGAGACCATGAGAGGGGAGATGAATGGTTAAAGGTCACACTAACACCAGAGATTTTAAAACCAAGCTTTTCGTTTTGAAGTCAGACAGCTTATGTGGAAGACATGACAATAATGTTAACTACATTCTTGCCAAACAAAAGGAAAAAAAAAAGCAGCAGGAGAGGGTAGTTGGTCCAAACTGCCTGGGCAGGTGGGCAAAGTCACTGCTGATTAGACGTTAAATGCAGAATATGTTTTCCACAATACAAGCATTATTCTTCTACATCTGCATGGATTGCTAAGCCCAATACATCAAAATGATGATCCATCTTTCTATTTTCCTTAAAACTATAGTTTTGCTTATTTTGTATATTATAGGTACTTATTTTACGTAAGTTCGTGTGTGGCGTCCACTGAGAAAGGTTTGAGCTGCTTTTGTAAGGTTTTGCAAATACAAAAAAACAATTCCTGACGTACATCGATGTTGTAAAGTAATCATAATGCAACATTATAAGTACCCATTTTCAGTATTCCATAACGAGTACTGTAATGGTCAGTATATCGGTATCGTTGAGAGCAAGAGAGAGTAACACACTCACTCACACACATAGACAAGAGAACAACAAAGATGTCTAGCCTACGGCAGCACAAGCCACAGTCATGTAAAGTTTAAGTCTTGTATTAAACCAGAGAGCTTAGAATTACCGAGAGGGGAAAGCGATGCGGGATGCGCGTATCGGGCTCTGCGCATAGCAACGCCCAAGTAAGACGGTAAACACGAATCATTCTGTTCAACAATGGCTGCGAAAAACAACGCATTGTAAGTGGTCCTCTGCGATAAACTGTACAAATTCTAAGAATAAACGGCCCGACCTTTCATTTTTTTTAGATTTCCAGCCTATCCTGCAAGATAAGAATTATACTGTGCTTTCAATTCTTTGTTTGAACTATTGTTTATTTAGATTTAAACTCAATTTGGTTTTACTAGATCTAGATCTAGAATCTAGAATCTAATCTAGATCTAGTAATAAAGAGGGCCCACTATCACTCGGCCAGGAAATAATTAAGAGCCTAACGGAGCCTTAGGCATAGCAAACTGACCAAATCAAAAATAATTCATATCAGTCTTTTTTCTCTTTGCTTATATATTTTTACAGAATTATAATTATAATCTACCCCCTTTCCCGCATTTGCCTATTTCTTCATACAGGCATTTTTGTTTTAATATGTGTTTAAGTATGACAATTCATTTGAAGCACGTGATTAAATAAACCACACAAAAAAAACAGTTGCAAAGATAATGCAGAATTTGTACAAACATTTAACAAATTGTTTGTTATTTAAAAAACAACAACAGCTAATAGTAATACATGTAATAGGTGGAGAAATATATATATATATATATATATATATATATATATATATATATATATATATATATATATATATATATATATATATATATATATATATATAATCACAAAAAATGACTCAATGTTGATGCTGCTGAAAAATAAGCTCATCTCCTCACCAACAGTTTGTTCAGTGCATTTTTGTCTACTGGCAGGATGACAAATCACTTGAGTACTGGGAGAAACATCTGTGAAAGGAGACAAACTGAGGATTTATTTCTAGTCACATGAGACATAATGTCTTAGAAAAATAATAAAAATACTTCAATTAATGAAAACCCGCAGTTACAGTATTAGTTTAGTTTTAGTAAGAGTTGTATGGCACTTGCAATACAATTAGGTCACATAACTGCTGAAGATTAGAGGTGTTACAAGAAAGTAACAAACATAAAAGAGAAGGAGACATAAGGACGATAGATGTTTGATAGGAAAGAAGGAGCAAACCACACCAGTGCACCCATCAACCACCTACAAAGTGATCTTAGCTTTTTATGCTTGAACTGTCTCATCGCATGGGTGGTTGGCGGGTGCTCTGGTGTGGTTTTGTCCTTTCCTTTCAAACATCTATTGTCCTTGTCTCTCCTCCTTCTGCTCTTTGTACGTTTCCCTCTGACCCTCTTAGCCCCATAAAGAGGTCAGCAGGTCAGCACAGCACTGGTTGGTGGTTGGAGGGTTCTCTGCTGTGGTTTGTTTCTTCTTTCCTATCGAACATCTATCGTCTGTATCTCCCCTCCTTCTTTTTTGCCTTTGCTACTCTCTTGTAACACCTCTAATCTTTAGTACTAGTATGACCTTATTGTGTTGCAAGTGCCTTAAAATTCTTACTGAAACAAAACATCAGAACCAAAATGGCAGCCAGCTGATGGCTTCCCAGAACTGAATAACTTCTGTGTTTTTCAGAGGTTCAGGGGATTGATTAGAACGACGTATTTCTATTGAAATTTTCATATACAAAGACCTTGGACGTCAGCATCTAAATTTAGAGTGCAATGTTCCTATTTCTAAGGCGGATGTGTAAGGCCGGTAAAACCCGGTATGGCTCTAAACGTGGGAAAGCTGGTAAAAGCTGGTACAGCAACATGACGGGAAGGCAAGTTTAGGCCGGTGTGGCTCAAAAGGGGCTATAGTTTAACACCTAATATCTTCGGAACTTGATTGACCTAACTGTGTTGCAAGTGCCGTAAATCTTCTACTACTTCCTGCTTTCTGCTTTTTATCATGTACAACAACATCTCTTACCTTCGGCATTTATATGACCTAATTATGTTGCAAGTGCCGTAAAACTCTTATGAAAAAAAAGTAACAACAAAACTAAAACTGTCTCTTCACCCCCCAAAACAAGACTTTGCTTTCTTACGCTAAATGCACATGAACCTGCCCTGAAAGCCTGCAGCCCAAGAACACTCGGCTAGAGAGAAAGAGGAACACCCAGGAAAAGGTGGACTGAGGAAGTAAAGGACACCTTAAAAACTTGCAATTTCTTGTTTCAGGAGGTTTTCCAGTTTGCCAAGGGAAGACGTCTCTACCACCCAACAACGCCTCATGGTATAAGCCGTAGATAGAGTAAAGTGATGAACATGAACAGGGATGAAGAAGAAAAAAGAGAAACAGAATATTGGTTTACTTATGTACAGCTGCTAATGGGACCATGCATAATTTAAATAAAAGGGAGTGCTTATTTAGGCCACATATGGCCTAAATAAGGTAAGGGAGGGGGGTTTAGCTTATTTAAGCCACACTGCACTGTGGCCTTTATAAGGCAAGGGAGGGGGGTTTAGCATAATGGCGCACCTTTCTCATTTAGTACAGTTATGTCTCAGTGTACAACTTATAAATCATAATCATAATGAATATTGTAAAGAACAAAGCACAATACGCAAAATTTTGCTCAATCCCAATGGTTTGAATGAGGGTTAGATTTTTCCTTCATGGAGGGGCAAAAGCTAGGCTACCATTTTGGCACACTTTGGTCAAGTGAAAAGGTCAAATCCTCCGAATGGACTTCTGAGTCAAAGTTACACTATCTTTGCCTGAGTGACACTTTCTCGTACTGTCTCGTAGTAGTACATGTAGGCTAGTAGGCCTAGTAGTAGTAGTAGCAAAGATCGTGTAGAGAATATTTGGTAGTAGATTCTATCCAGTAGGCAGTTTAGTGAACGTGCTCGCAGCAGGGCAAATCGGCCTCGATAAGCCCCGTAGACTTTTGTGATCGGCCACGAAGCCTCGTGTTTTGATGGGTTTAAACAACTCAGTGTTATTCGCACTGTCACATCCGACAGGCCTAGATCTACATCTTTTTAAAAGGAAAAGAAAGATCATCAAAATGGTTGAATTCACATGAAAATCGATTCGGTAGAACTAGAACTATTAAAATTTGCTTCTGAAAACAAGCTGATTCATGTCATGCTCACAACTGTGCCTTATCTACAACAGGGAACTGCTGCTTTTTCTTTCCTAATCCTTACTATTGTCATTTTCCTCTACTTCTTTTGTATGTTTGTCACTCTCTTGTGAACTGCTATTTCCGAGGCGCCTTGGTAGTTGAAGCAGACCTTGTGCTGTTGAAGCTAGAGAGGTGAGCAGAGTAAGTCTGATTCCCTGTAAAGACTTCTCTGTTGACACCCACCCCTTGGCGCTCATATGACCTTATGCAGTTGCGAGTGCCGTAAAACCCTCTACTATACTAAAAATAAACATCTGTGATCATCAAGGTAAAAGAGCTTCACCGAACCACCACAGACACCAGCGACAGTAATGGTGCAAGGCTAACGTCACACCATCACTGCGCTATCAAATTGGCACATGCGTCTCATTTTTGTTCCTTTTGAGACTAAGGCGAAAAACTATTTTTCATCATGCAATAATAGTAAAACTTGCCCTGCATGTTTCTTTTGTGACTGCCAGCACATTCTTGTTTTGATTTTACCGAAACATAGATATATATATATATATATATATATATATATATATGTAGTATCACCAAACAAAATAAAAGACTAGTTGCATTTTGACACCACTCTGAGTTATGCCCTTTTGCTAGCGCAGCAACCACATGTCTGTCCCCGTGGTTTTATGCACCCTACATAATTTAGTAAAATTTGATCATTTTTTTGCATCCTTCATCATTCTTTGTTAAAATTAACAGAATCGCATAATTTCACATTTTTGGGCTCAGTTTGCATAATTTCCAAATTTTTCTTGCATAAAACGACGGGGACAGATATGTGGTGAATTCAAGCGCTCGTCAAAATAATGAAAATAAAGAAATTGGCATTTTTCCCGCCGGTTTGGCAGTTTTTCTCGAAAATTAGTTTTTTGGGCTCAACACCCTTTATGTCCATTTAAGAACACATTTGGTAGCTTTAAAGGACAAGCGGGCTAACCCGGATTTCGGGGGTTACCAGATATCTTGACCTACACCAAAAGTGGGCATTACCCTACCTTTAGGAAAAGTTTGGTTTCATTGGTGTTTATATTTGTTTGGTTATAGAGAAAACGCTCCTCGTCTTTTAAAGAAATTGAACAAGGGGCAAAAACTTTACTTTCAATTTTCTCAAAACAGCATTTTTTGGGATAGCCCCCCATGTGCTTAAAAGCGACCATTTCTGTGTGGGTTTTACATAAAAACATTGATTAAAGGCACAAAAAATGTAAATTGTCAGTTTCCACGAACTCTCAGGCTATGTAAATAGCCAAATTTAGGCAGCCATTTTCTCTCTAATTTTATCTCTGAAACCAGGCAACTTTAACCTCCTTCAATCACAAATGTCTCGTCTTCTTTTCAAGATAGGCCTGTATTTTTCTCATCAAAAGATGGTCCAACGAACAAGCTTTAAGATGAAACCAATAACTCCAGATGCCCAAAAATTGACGAGCGCCTGACTCCACCGCGTTGTGACCGCGTCGTGACACATTATATTATGATAGTCTTATATATAAACATTCTAATTTCTCACCTTCAAATCTTTCAGCTCAGCCTCCAAGACTCCGACTCTATTTTGCAAAGCCATCAAGGATTTGTAGTTGGCTTTGCATCCAACGCATCCCTTACTGACGTCACCTGTCGCAAAGGGGGGG
>NW_004797540.1:893086-894580 GCF_000002075.1 Aplysia californica | reverse complement strand
TTTGTTCCCCCCAGTAGGTGGTTGGCGGGTGTTGTGGTGTGGTTTGCTCCTTCTTCTTTCTTATCAAACATCTACCATCTTTATCGCTCCTCCTTCTTTTTTATGTTTGCTACTCTCTTGTAACTGTTCTAATCTTGGCACTTATACGATCTTATTGAGTTGCAAGTGCCGTTAAACTCTTTCCTGACTAAAAAGAGCATTTTCCCCTGTATGAGCCATTCTATCCTTTCAACACAGTATGACAACAGATGCTGTAGGCCTACAATAAACAATAAATGTGAAACAACGCAGTAGAGTCAGGCGCTCCTCAAATTTTGAGCATATGGAGTTATTTGTATCGTATCATCTTAAAGCTTGTCCATTTGTCTTGCATTTGGCATCTTGAATAGAAGAAGTCGAGAAATCTGTGATTGAAAGAGGTGGGAGTTGCCTGGTTTAAGAGGTAAAATTAGCGAGAAAATGGCCTCCAAAGTTTGGGGATTTCCGAAGCTTGAAAGTCCTTGGAATCTGGACATTTATATTTTTCCTGCCTTAAATTAACGTTTTTGGTAACATCCGAACAGAAATGCGTTTTTCAAAAGGCAGAAAAGGTGTTGAGCTAAAAAAAAGAAAATTTTTTTTAATTGCCCAAAGCCCAGAAAAACGCAGATTTCTTTGATTTCATAATTTGGACGAGCGCCAGATTTCCCCATGCTGCCTCACTAATGTTTCCTGCTGCTATCAAAACTTTTTTTTTTTTAACATGACATACAGTTGTGTAGTGGCTCAGTGCTCTACTTTGTCAAGACCAACGCCACATGGGAAAGGCAGGATACAAATGAAAACTTTTCCCATCTGAAAAAACTCACCCACCAAAAAAAAAACAACATCAAAATCTTAAGAATTTTTAAACCAATGTATGTATGTTTTTAAACATTTGATCAAGGATCTATTATTTACCCCTTGACCTGTCTGCCGTGTAATTGTCAACATCCTTGACAAATGGGAGCATATTTTCTTTTTAATCACATTGTGAGCAAACTATGAATTAAGAAGAGAATAAAGAAGAGTTTTTCAAACAACGAATTCAGAACATAACAAAGTTTTTCAAACAACGAATTCAGAACAGAACAAAGTTTTTCAAACCACGAATTCAGAACAGAACAAAGTTTTTCAAACTATAAATTAAGAACAGAACAAAGTTTTTCAAACTATAAATTAAGAACAGAAAAAAGTTTTTCAAACTATAAATTAAGAACAGAAAAAAGTTTTTCAAACTAGGAATTAAGAACAGAACAAAGTTTTTCAAAACTAGGAATTAAGAACTATGTAAGTGAATTACTTTTAGTTTAAGAGTTTAGCAGTACTTGCAACACAAACAGGTCATGTATTATGAAGAGCTAGAGATTAAAGGTGGCCCGACATTGTGTCCTTGGGAAAGGCACTTTACACGAATTTTCCTCACTTCACCCAGGTGGGAATGGGTACCCGGCTATAGACAGCGAAAGATCTTGT
>NW_004797540.1:889454-891194 GCF_000002075.1 Aplysia californica | reverse complement strand
AGAAGAAGAAGAAGAAGAAGAAGAAGAAGAAGAAGAAGAAGAAGAAGAAGAAGAAGAAGAAGAAGAAGAAGAAGAAGAAGAAGAAGGAGAAGAAGAAGGAGAAGGAGAAGAAGAAGAAGAAGAAGAAGAAGAAGAAGAAGAAGAAGAAGAAGGAGAAGAAGAAGGAGAAGAAGAAGAAGAAGAAAATGAAAAGTATCTTTTAATTAATAGAATTTCTTAACCCATGGGTTAAAAAATCTGTCAAATCTCGCGTCTGCAAAATCTCAAATTTGCCAAAACATATTGTACTTAAAAACAATTGTTTGAGGGTCTGTCTCTTGTTCTTTCCTTGTACTGTTTCATTAACATCCTAGAGTTAATACTAGTGAGTCATTGTGGTGAAATCAATTTTCTTCTAATTTTTTTTTAAATTAGATATAATTGTCTTCCATTTTTTTGGCTCAAAACCTTTAATGTCCATTTTAAAACATATTCTTGTGTGCATTTTACTGAAAAATGCTTATCAAAGACACAAAAAAATGTAAGGTTTCACTGTCCATTGATCCTTGGGAGTTACCAAACTTTGGCGTCTGTTGTCTAGTTAATTTTACCTTCGACACCAAGCGAGTCCCATCTCCTTCAATCACAAATGGATTACCTTCTACTCAAAATAGATGAGTAAATTTTTCATCAAAAGCAAGGACAAAGAACAAGCTTTCAGATGATACCAATAACTCCTCTTGCCCAAACATTGACGAGCATCCGGCGATTCCACTGCATTGTGACACATTTTACGGGACGTCTCAAACTTACCATACATTAACGACTTCATCAGCTGAAAGAAAACAACGATTGTCCATTCTGCTGAAGACAGATCAATTGCAAACAGGTCTAGTACACGGACAACATTGTTGGAGCTGAGATTGTGGCGTCGTCCGTAATCACATTGTGTGTCATCTCCACAGTTTCCCAGCAGAAAGTTTAAACACACATGTAAGGCGCGACACTTTTTTTTTGTGCAGCCATTTCTTGGGTTGTTGTAGTACTTGCAAATTTGAGGCATCGTCGTCTCATTGCGAGAAGCTGGTCTGCGAAAAAGTATGCGTAGTTCTTTCTCATCCAATCCGAGCAAGTTGTGGTAAGCCAGAAGTTTCTTGTTATGAGGGGTGTTCATGTCGTGCCCGAAAAAGCATTTACTCTTCCCTCTGTTGAAGGGGCATGTGCCAGGCTGGCAAAGCAGAAATGTGCGGCACACGTGAAGGCCCCCACAAGTCTCGTCACAAGTTCTGTTCTTGCCTGAGGAAGATTTTCTGATGTGCGTTTTGCAGATGTGCAAGTCTGTTTTCACACAAACAGTCGTATTGAACCCCGAGGACACTTCAAAGTTCATCTCAGCTTTGCGAATAGTTTCCAAAAGCAGGGTTTGCTTCACATTGGGGAAAAATACGCATAAACTTTGGAATGGCATACAACCTTGGTCTGTCTCATTGACCAGCCTAACAATTTCAGCGACTTGAGGAATTTTTTTGGGTCCTTTCGTCCTTGCAGGAACAGGAGGCTTAAGGTATGCCATTCTGTATACCTGAAAGAAAGAACATTGTCAATCAATTATCTCTTCATCAATCACTTTGTTATTTACTTATCCTTTCTTCAATCTACCCAATCACAAATAAATACATAGAATGCATGTAAGTACATTCACACATACAAACACACACACACACACACACACACACACACACACACACACACACACACACA
>NW_004797540.1:884633-887784 GCF_000002075.1 Aplysia californica | reverse complement strand
AAAAGACATTGTGTAAAAGGCATTGTGTAAAAGACATTGTGTAAAAGACATTGTGTAAAAGGCATTGTGTAAAAGACATTGTGTAAAAGACATTGTGTAAAAGGCATTGTGTAAAAGACATTGTGTAAAAGGCATTGTGTAAAAGGCATTGTGTAAAAGACATTGTGTAAAAGGCATTGTGTAAAAGGCATTGTGTAAAAGGCATTGAGCCAAAAAAAAAGAATTTTTTTAAAAAGTCCAAAGGCCAGAAAAGTGGGGGTTTCTTCCATGTCATTATTTATAACAAGCACTTGAGGCCACCATGATGCCTCACATATTCTTTGTGCTCATCCATCCCTTTTGAGTCATGTTCTACCCACCACATTATTCCTTCTATGTACATACATAGGCCGACATTAATGGTTTACTGAGCAAAGAAAAATGTCATTACATAGACCTGAATAAAACTTGCATAGAATATTGTACCGTTACATTATTCATGATGCATCTCATTCTAAGTATAGTCCCAAAGATGAGCATGACATCTTTTTAAACTGAGGAGAATGTATCTCACCCTTTAAACATTCTTTATTAAATTAAGAAAATGAAGCCAATCTTGGACCTCTGAGATAAAATCATCATCTTCTGTAAACTTTCTTTTCTCTCAAATGCTGGAAAAGATAAGAGTCAAATGAAACAAGGATGAGATTTAAGTGGATGATGTGGCATTGGGACCTGCTACCAGCTATGCCCACATATATAGATATGCATCCATGCATCTAGTTCTTTGTCAGTATCCTCATGTCAAGAGAAAGGTTGTTGTGTAGGATCCCTTGCTCCAATACCCATGTCTCCTTCTGTCAATTGCTTTGGAACCAATATTGAGACAACACTCTATGAGTCACGACGCGGTGGAATCAGGCTCTCGTCAAATTCAGGGCATGTAGAGTTATTGGTATCGTCTAAAAGCTTGGTCATTTGTCTTGCTTTGTGTTAAAAAAGTATCTATTTATCTTGAAAACAAGTCGAGATATTTGTGAATGAAGGAAGTGGCAGTCACGCACCTGGTTTCAGAGGTAAAATTAAAGAGAAAAGGGCCACCAAAGACGAGCTAATCCTTTGCTTAAGAGTCCATAGAAACTGAAAATTTACATTTTTGGGTGTCTTTATTTTCAATGTTTTACAGTAAAATCCACACGTAAATGTGTTTTTATTAGACATGGTGAAAGTTTTTGAGCCAAAAAAAAAAATTCTATAAAAATTCACAAACCTGCAGTAAAATGCCAGTTTCTTCACTTTGACTAGCTCCTGATTTCACCACGCTGCCTCACATATTCTCATGCTGTTCTAGAAAATTCTAATTTAATATAGTCAGCAAGCACGTGACGAAATCAATTTTGTTAAGAAGCTGCATACAGAATTTACACAAATTCTAAATGACAGTTCCGATTTAGCCTAATTCTGTTTGTTCAGAATCTAAAATTCAATGAAACCAATTCTACAATATATAATGAATGGGAGTGAAATACAAAGAATCTGCTAGCAGCCTACATGCATATAAGAAAAAAATTCGAGACCTGAAAATCTGGTCGCTATGGGCTATGATTCGTGCTAGACTGCATATTTTCCGTCTCCAAGCATTTATTATATATATATGCCTATATACCTCTCCGATCTGCTGTCTTGGTAGCCGTTTTATGTTGTGTAATGTTGGATTGTGTAAACCCCTAATTCCAATCATTTGTTAACCTCTTAGTGTAGACGTACGGGTTTGTATTCCCCAAAACTGGTTCTCTCCCATGATTTGCTTACCGGAGTACGACTGTACGTGAAGTTCTGTTTCATTAAATAATTTAAGGGAGGAGGATGGGTTGCAAGAGGGCAGGCACTTAATTACCGTGACAAGGTCCATTGAGCAAACTATACAAGAGTTAGGATTAGGGTTAGGGATTAAGGTTAGGGTTCGGGTTAGGGTTATGGTTATGGTTATGGTTATGATTAGGGTTAGGTTTAGGGTTTGGTGTTGTCTGGCCCTCTGCGGAACTCCTTCCGAGAAAATTGCCTTTTATTGTCTCTTTTGAATGAACTTTTTACCTTGTCTGTACACATTTTGGTGGATAGGTCTCAGCTATGAAGGGGATGGCTTCAAATTATAATGCCAGTCGCAGCAAGTCAGGGATCAAAGCAGAATAATAGCCTATAGGATAGGCTAGCCGTGGCTTTTTCAAGATGAGATCGAGGAACACATACAACACAAACCTTTACGTAGAGTCAAGGCAGAACTTGAATAAAACAGTTACAGTTGTAGGCAGCTACCGTTCTAGTCATGCAAGTACTAGATCTAGATCTAGAATCTAGATCCAGTAAGTCCTTACTCCAAGACTACAAATAAATCGGAAGACGGATGACCACAGAATTCTGTGCGGATGACAGAGAGATAAGATTAATAGGCTGCTGACGCCCCCTTGCCACTTCCAGTTCCAGGAATTTCATTTTCAGTATCGACTTAATGTTTGGAATCGACATCAAACAAACAGGAAGGGGTTCGATTATATTTTTTATCAGGGAGGTTAGGCTAGTTCTTTTTTTTTCCTCTTTTTTCTTAAATAATCGATTAAAAACCAACAGTTTCAAACTAATCAAAGTGATTCAGTTTTCGAGAGCTCAATTGGCCTACAGATCTGTTTCCCTTTGTCTTACGGCAGAACCAAAGCGAGCGCAATCTCTAGACGAGGCTTGGCCTTGTCGATCTTTTTGCTCTCAGATCGACTACGATTTGAGTGGCCCAAGCTGTTTCGATAATGATTAATGCTATCTTTCTTTTCCGAGAACTCAAGTTCTTACACGATATTATTAGCTTCTTCGTCAGAAAAAATAATTGTAAGCAGCACAAAGTTGGAGAAGCGACACAATGTAAACAAAGGCAGCCCCTGGTAACGGCGAGGCGCTTTTCCCTTTCGTCAACCCGCAGCCACCTCCCGGGGTGAGAGGTCAATCGTAGGGTTTTTATTCCAACCCCGGGTGAGGATAGCCATTTCCTTACTTAAATGATTAGGTGATTAAACTTGATCTCTTATTAACAATATAAAAGTCAATTTAAGCTTCATTTCGTTAGAAAACAATGTGTTAGGTTTGCTAACTTCATAGACTTTGTGTTAAACAACACTTTTAA
>NW_004797540.1:878446-880842 GCF_000002075.1 Aplysia californica | reverse complement strand
TCTCTCTCTCTCTCTCTCTCTCTCTCTCTCTCTCTCTCTCTCTCTCTCTCTCTCTCTACCCCCCCCCCCTCTGTCTCTCTCTCCCCACACACAACGATTACGTTCCAGAGAGTCTATTGACATTCAGTAGATGACGACAGTACCATCAGAGGTTCCCCGGCAGAAATCAATGACCCATCACATCCCCCCATCTCGACACAAGTGCCGTCTGTCGCAGTCATTTAGTCGCTAATCATTTTGTTGTTCTGTGGTTCCCAATAACTTTGTATAGGCGGCACTGTGCTCAAGTCAGGGGCTAGGAAAAATAATCAAATCGAAGAAACAAGGGTTTGTAGTTGCTGTTGTTGTTGTTGCTTGTTTGTTGTTGTTTTTAGAAGGGAGCGTTTTCCTTTTTACATTTTTTTTTCTTTTTGTTTAACACCTTTTAGGTCCATTAAAAATATATTTCTAAGTGGGTTGGTTTGTTTTGGGTTTTTTTTTTACTGAAAAGCGTTAATCAAAAGACTTAAAATGTAAAATTGTAGGTTTCAAGGACTTTCACCTTTAAAATCACCATACTTTGGCGGCCTTTTTTCGTTAATTTTGCCTCTTCCACCAGGTGACCCCCACCTAATTCAATAACAATGATTGTCTAGACTTTAATGCAAGATAGCTGGGCCTATGTACTGTTCGGAATCTAAAGAAAGACACATGAACGAACTTCAAGCAGTCCTATACCAAAAACAACATATGCCAAAAATCGACGAGCGCCTGATTTTCATGGTATGTGACTATTTTAATACCCACCGGGGATGTGCCACTGACTGAAGTATCTTTAGGCCATTCCCAAAGGGAGGACATTAATATGTTCTTATGCACAGTAGAATTTTAAATTGTAATATTGTAAATGGGCTGATTCATCAATGTAATGCTCATAACTGTGCCTGAACTGCAACAGGGAACTGCTGCTTTTTCGTTCCTTACCCTTACTATCGTCATTTTTTCTTTATTTATTTTGTATGTTTGTCACTCTCTTGTGACCGTTGTTTCTGGGTGCCTTGATAGTCGAAGCAGACTTTGTGCTGTTGGGGCTAGAGAGGTGAGCAGAGTAAGTCTGATTTCCTGTAAGGACTTCTTTGTTGACATCCACCCCTTGGCGCTCACATGACCTTATGCTGCTGCGAGCGCCGTATAACCTCTACTGAAACTAAAACTAAAAGACTACATTAGTGTACCGACGCCGCCTCAGTTCCCGAGCCGAAAGTTCCCATGTCTACATTACCAAGTACCTTCCTCTGTCTGTTGCGGTGTTGTAGCAAACCTCACTCAGCCAGAGCAGGTCACAATGGTATATTATTACACTAGCCAACCTCAAAACTTTAAAGTTCTTCCAACTGTACACTTGTGAACCAAAAACTTCAATGGTCACCCAACTTCACACTTGCCAACCAACTTATCCGATATCGGGACAGATATCGGAATTTGCTACCTTTCAATTACAAATATCCCCCCCCCCCCTCCTCCCGGGTCATCCAAACACAAAACAGGTCAAACATTCCTAAAGCAGCTCATACCAGCCAGTATGACACAGTCCCAAGCGTGTAAACACAGAGGGGGAGGAAGCATTACAACTGAAAAAGTGGAGGGACATCATCATCATCATCATCATCATCATCATCATCATCATCATCATCGACCATTTTATGTATTACGCATCATCATCGACCATTTTATGTAATACGCATCATCATCGACCATTTTATGTAATACGCATCATCATCGACCATTTTATGTATTACGAGTACAACCCGATCACAAATCATTAGGTTCGCTCATGCGATGCTTTAATTTTTGTTCAACCACTAGAATCCAGAGGTTCGCAAGCGTAATGTTTGAATTTGCTCAAAATTGAATAGGTTCGCAAGTGTAACGTTTGAGTTTGCTCAAAATTGAATAGGTTCGCAAGTGTGATGTTTGAAAAAATCAGATTCACAAGTGTAATGCTCCCACCCACGATGGAGTCGATCTAGAGCTTGCCATTTCAAATTTCTAATTTCTAATCCCCTCTCCTCCACCTCCCCCCACCCCCACAAAAATAATTAAATAAATAAACACATCGCTATTCCCTCTAACCTCTTCTTTCTATTCCATCCCCGATCAAAAATAAACAGAAAAAAAACAATTTTTTTTCCAGAAGCATAAAATTGCACAACTAAAAAAGAATAATTTCTAACAAATCATGACACCTCAGATCCAACAAGCTCCCATCAATCCGGACAGATATCAGAATGCAACACAACATTCCACAAAAACAGCTGGAAAATAAAAACTAGTTCTGCACAATATCTCAAGACAGAATGAGACAGAGAGAAAGAGAAACAGGGAGAAAGAGAGCAAGAGAGAGAGAGAGAGAGAGA